>NC_091846.1:59760999-60064030 GCF_037783145.1 Equus przewalskii
TTGATTTGACCTAATATATAGTTATCTGTTTTATACACAATATTTCAAAGAATATGCATATTATATGTAGATTTGAGAATCAAACAATGATTAAGATGTCCTTGTACATAGTTACTTAAATAGTTCTAAACTCTGGGTAATTACACTTTAAAATTGTTTCATTAATGCTTTTTAAGCAACCTACTACTTTCTCTAGTTGTTTTGAAATAATAACCCTTTATTCAACAAGTCAAGATCCTTTTTGTGCCTAGTAGTAAACTGAATAAATGCTAAATGCGTAGATAACAGATAAATTTAATAGTCTGTTACATGCCTCAGAAATACCTATCTCTATAATTTCATTACCACCAAATGTTATCATTCAATGTATTAAATTAAAGACATTCTAGGTGACATCAAATATAAATTAGTTTTGTACATAGGTTGTATTACTGAAAATTATTATTTTTCTGAAAATCACCCTTGTGTATTCCAAATTTCTAAAAACATTAATATCAGGGCATTAGAATCCACAAAAGTGATGTTATGGGTATTATTCATTATGATATACGTGAATAAATTAATAATATTGCCATTAAAAAGGGAGGTTTGTAACTAGTAAATAAGAAAATATGAAGTATCTGAGGTCATAGATTGAACAGAATTTGCATAATCGACAGCCCAAGTAATTCAAAGAGGAAAAGGGTGGGAGTGCTGTGCAGCAGGCTCAACAGGCAGCTTCTAGCAAACTTTGTCCACCAACATAATATCTGAGTTGTTGAAAGCATCACTCAGCCTTCCCAAGAAGGAAGGCATTTGTTGGGATCTGCATATTAGAATAAACAAACACATCCAGCAAATTTTATGTCAATTTAGTGTTTCATTCAGAGGGACTGAATGAAAAACTAAATACAAACCAACATCATAGTACCACCTTAAAGGGGGCAGTAATTAATATTTATTTTTTTCATTCATGTAGATTCAAAGCATCTAGAGCTTTGCTTAGGTAAATGTTTGCCACATAAATGAACATAAGCGAGAATTAGAGCAAGCTGAGCAACTAATGTTGTAGGTGTAGTAATAATTCAGAAATTAGAAGAAAACATTTAAATTGTGTAGTAGATTTGACATTAAGAAAATGCACATGTAATAGAGAAAGCTCTTTGAAATTTAAAAATATGATGACTGTAATAAAAGTGGAAGTCTTGAGCAAGAGAATTAAAATTGCTAAAAATCGAATTAGCAATCTGTATGGTACGGTTGGGACCTCTACCAGATATAGAAAAAATTCTTGTAGAACATGTGAAAATAAAGTTGAAAAAAATCCAGGGAGCCGGCCTCATGGCCGAGTGGTTGAGTTCTTGTGCTCCACTTTGGGGGCCCAGGGTTTCCCTGGTTTGGATCCTGGGCGCGGACATGGCACCGCTCATCAGGCCATGATGAGGCGGCATCCCACGTCCCACAGCTGGTAGGACCCACAACTAAAATATACAACTATATACTGGGGGGATTTGGGGAGAAAAAGCAGAAGAAAAAAAAAGATTGGCAACAGTTAAAAAAAAAAAAAAAAACACGAAAGAAAGAGATTCAGCTCCATCATGTTAAAGGTCATCAAAATCCCTTATCATCAAAAATGAGATCTTCATGGCCAGAGAACCATTGAGAGCTGCATCTCCATACTCTCATTTTAGGGTCTGGTACCAAAAATATTGGTTTTCTGGGAAACAGACACTTAAAAGAGAATTACATGCAGAAAATATATTGGGCCATGTCCTCAAAAGATACGTGTGTAAGGATATGAGGAGGTAAGACAGGGCAGATGGGGAAACTGACCTGAAACTTGGTGGCAAATGAGTCTTTGACTGATCCAATGCGGGATTGTAGAGCTAGGACTGCCATTAGTGTTATACCAAGATGAGATAATTTACTCAAGGTTTACTTACTCATGACCTTACTCAAGGTTTATTCTTAGTGGTATGCTGTTAAACCAGATCTTCAGGAGAATGAAAAACAGCAAAAAAGCTCTGGTTTTTATGGCTAATTTAAAGCTATCATCTGTCTAACAACAGGGTAGCAAAATTCCTTAATATTTAATAATTTGGTCTTCTTAGTTAGCAGGAGCTGTCTCCAGCACACCACTGGACTAACTTTTAGCAAGGTAGATTCTTATGAACGGGGCCAGGTCTCAGTGAGGGCTGCAGCTCTGAACCATCTGCCTGCAATAATCCAGCAGCTGGGGGGTGGATGTGTCAGCACTGAGGAGGGGATCACATTTTGTCACCACAGCCCCTGCTATACCTTCTATTGCTCACTCTTCTAAGATCTCCACATCCATGAAGTATTTTAATATTTACATTGATCTTATAAGCTCTATTATCACCATCTTATTGAAAAGGAAAGCACGTGAAGATTTCATACTGGTCAGAGTTTATATAAAAATTGTGGGCAATAAAATAAGCATAATAATTCTTTGGAAGTCAAAGTTGTTTGTATATGCATAAGAAGACAATATTGAAGTAGGCAAGTTTAGTGTAGTATATGATTCCCATTACTGGAAGTTTTCGAGTAGTGACTGGCTGACACCTTAAGGAATATTGTAAAGGATATTTGCAGGTGCAGTAGATAATCTCTAAGGTCACTACCATGAAGCAAACAAACACTAGAATAACATGCAAAATGTTCTCTGTGCTGCTACATTCTTCCCTATGTCACTCATTCTACCAAAAAGAAAAAAAAGTACCATAATTTATACTTACATAAATTTGAGAGAAGGGTGGAATTAATGTTAATGCCTCTTTTGAGATAAATAAGCTAAACATTGCAACATCACTCGACAACATATAAAGCTGTAGAGCTTCATATGCAAATCTAATTGCTTTGTACCTTCTATTCTCTTAGAGCATGGTTATTATTTTGGATTTTAGAAATTTCTATGGTCAATTTACATAAGTAAATATTTGCTAGGCTTTCGATTTACTTAGAGGGAATTCAAGTTAATCTAACATATTACCCAAAGTCATCAGAATCTTTCAGATCTTGTAAATAAATCAGGAATGTGAAGGAGTCTTTAAATATTAAGTTATGTATGATTAAAATATTATCAGAAATACTTATATATCATGAATGAGTTTCTAAGATAAATATTTCAAATGCAATTTTACTCTGTAATAATGTCAAAAAGTTATATATGGCTTACATATTGTTTGTCAAATATAAATTAGTATGAAACTATTGTAGTGATAGGGAAATAAATATGAACAGAAATGTTTATAGCAATAATTATATATATTAACTTTGTTTTCTAAAAATAATTTTGAAAATCAAAATAATCTTTAGAATGTATACAGCTAGTTATAAGCTATTAAGTGTCTCAATTTATCGGCAACAGACATATGAAACATTAAAATGGAGCATCATAAATGATGGTCAGAGCAAAGCAACTAAGCAAAATCAATATGACCATCATTGTTAACAAAGTGTTTTAAAAATTCTAGACATTAAAAGCAAACTACAAAAACCTGATTGATAAGTAAATAAACGGTTCAGAAAAAAATTGTAAACACCAAGAAACTAGCCATGCTTAAGTTTATCAGTAACCAGTGAAAAAATAATGAAAATGAACGAATTTGCAAACATTATCAGTGTTATTTATATATTTTATTTACAAATAAAATATGAATTAACTATGATACTTTAAAGTGTAAATAAAAATAAATTATTAAAAATTAATATATTGTAATCATAATTCAGTGTCAGATATTTTGTAGTAATTTTTTATAGCATCCAATAATAAAATATAAACGTTATGTCATTCAAAGAAAATAAAAAGTAACATATATTAAATGGAAAAGTTGCATAAAGTCATTTACTTAAATGTGGTGAATATTAAGAGTAAGAATATTGAATAAATCTAATGATTTAATTGCTATTTTGTATACTTGAAATTTTTGGATATGTCTCCAGTTGCAACTAAAATTCATTTATAATAAATGTCTGTGTATGTACAAGAGTAGCTAACTTTTAGAGTACTTATGCAATTACTCACCAGCTCTGAGGAATATATTTCTGTGACTTGTTTATTTACCTTTTATTTTTATATTTCTTGTAGTTTAGAAATAACAGTTTTATGAGACTGAATACCTTTATATTTTTCTGACTTTTAGAGGAACTTCCCTTTTTTGTTGCCCTGTAGCCATAGAACCAACTTTTTAAATGAGCATTTCCTTTAAATAAATAGCTGTTGTGAAAATGAAGCTTTTATACATTTTTTTGTAATGAGTTTAAAAAAACAAGCACGATTTTTCCTGGGTTCATATTTTTACTTTAAAATTGAATTAAGATGTTGATTGAAAATAGAAGCTAATGAATGTATATGGATTTCTTTCTGTAATCACTTGATGATTACTAAGTCTCTTCTATCAAAAAGAAATGATGTGGCATCATTTTGGCTTATTTTGCCTGTTACTCATGAATTTGTTCTGCAAAACCTCTGTGTCCCATCTTAGCAGTCATAATTTGTATTGATAAATAAATATGTATTTTGACTAAATAATCCATATTAAGAAAATAAGCTAAATATTATAAGAAAAGATAACAGACACACTGTAAGCTTTCCTATTTCTTTTATATAGAATCACAGTAGAGTTAGGATGTTTGAAATTATGTTTTAGCCAATTTTCTGGATATTAAACAACAAATAACAGGTCATAGATTTTGGTAAAGGAAGGAAAATATGATTACTCTCTCTTCAGTAAAGATATTTTACACAGGAAAAATTGGTGTAGAAAGTAGAAGAATCATATGCCAAATGTGATCAATAAAGATAATAAATCTATGTAGTTGTAGCACAGCATCTAACATTTACCAAATAACAAGTGTATTTCCTTTTCTGTTGATTTGTCAAAATAATTGCTTCAACTGTTCAATTTAATTTGCCTCCTCGGAAACTCTAAGTGTACCCTAGAATGCATTTATTTACCACCTATCAATATATTTAAAGAAATCGCTCCTCCATAGTTAAAACCTATAATTAGACACACACAAAAACATATAAATATTGAATTTTTAAACTTACATGATAATAGAGACATATTCTTACCACCTGCAGAATTTCAATGAAAAACACTCATTAATTTAAAATATTCCTTACTCATCTAAACTAATTGGTGGTGTACACATCTGAATATTAAACAAAGTGGAATCATTTCAGAGAGAATATGAACATGCATATCAAGAGCTTTATAAATACACAAATTTTTTAATCCAGTAATTATTTCTGCAATTATAGGGAGTTATGTCAAAAGAGTTGAGGTATTATTACTTTGAAAAAGTGGCAATATTGCTTATAATGGAAAAACATATAAATAACTTACTGCTGTACATGTTATGGTATAATTTGGGGCATTATATAGTACTTCCAGTGAAAGGAGAAATTTTAAGAATTTGACACAGGTTACTGAAGAGAGGAAACTGAGATGAAAGCAGTCCTCTGTTTCAGTCGTTTTGTTTCATGTTGATGGGGAACTATGTAGATATTCATGCCACCCAACTATGTAAACTATTTAGACACACTAAATATGTATTTATTTGCTGCCAAGTGAATATATTAATAATAATTAAAATTCACTTCAGTAGCAATTTATTTTCAATGTTACATGCATTATCAAAATGTAAACTGCTGATCTTTTAGGAGAAAGGGTTTTTTTATATATATATTTCCATTTTCTACAACACATTGTAGGGGAGGAAGACATTTCCTCTACTTACTCTGGGTTCTTCTGGCTGGAGACTGAATTAAATTCACACGAGACAGAATAAAAGGAGAAAATTAAACAAAGCTTTATAACATGCATACATGGAAGAGGCTCAGGCAACCTGAGCAACTCACCTAAATGGCTAAAGCCATCACCTTAAATATCATATTCAGCTAAAGACAAAGGAGGATGTTGGGAGTGGGGGGAGTCAGTTACAGGAGACTACCACACAAGTACGGTAAAGAAGAGTCAGGTTATTATGCATAATTGAGTCCTTGCCTTCCACATTGATAAGAGTTTCTAGAGATAAGGTCATTCCTGGTACAGAGATGGAGACACCTTTACAGATGGAGATTTCCTTTACAATGTTAATGTCTCTTACAAAGGGTAAGTAAATTCTACTTTTCAGAGTTTCTTTTCTGTCTGCAGGTTTTAAAAGTAACCAGCCCCAAATCATCATCATGCCAAAGACACATACCTTGGGGTGGTCAATTCCAGTACCCCACAACACTAATACAAGATAATAAATAAATTTGACAACCTATTACTTATAATACTTTGGGCAGAAAAGAATATGCTAAAATAAATATCAAATTCCTGTAACTCAATAACAGAAAAGCTAATCTCAATTGAACAATGGGGTAGACTTGGATAGACATTTCTCCAAAGAAGACATACAAATGGCCAACAGGTATGTGAAAAACTGCTCAGTGTCACTAATCACTAGGGAATGCAAATCAAAACCACAATGAGAAATCACCTCACACCTGTCAGGATGGCTATTATCAAAAAAACAAAAGACAACAAGTGTTAGCAAGGATGTGGAGAAATTGGAACTCTTGCATACTACTGGTGGGAATGCAAAATGGTGCAGCTGCTATGGAAAACAGTATGAAGTTCTCTTTAAAAAAATAAAAGTATAACTGTCATATGATCCAGAAATTTCACTTCTGGGTATTTATCCCAAAGAATTGAAATCAGCGTTTTGAGGAGACATGAGCACTCCCATGTTCATTGCATCACTATTCAAAATAGCCATGCTGTAAAAACGACTTAAATGGTCATTGACACAAGAGTGGATAAAGAAAATATGGTATGTACATACAATGGAATACTATTCAGACTCAAAACAAGAGGAAATTCTGCAATATTCAACAATATGAATAAACCTTGAGGACATTATAAGTGAAATAAGCCAATCACAGAAAGACAAATACTGCAGGGTTCCATTTGTCTGAGCAATCTAAATAGTCAAATTCATTGAACCAAAGAGTGAAATGATGATTGTGAAGGGCTGGGGGGAGGGGAAAATGGGAAGTGACTAATCAACAGGCATAAAGTTTCAGTTCAGCAAGCTGAATAATCTCGAGAGATCTGCTATACGACATGGTACCTATAGTCAGCAATAATGTATTGTACACTTAAAAATTTGTTAAGAAGGTAGATCTTACCACAATGAAACAAAATTTTTAAAATAAATAAATTTCAAGCTTTAGATTAAATTACCTGAACAACCAACTGCAAATCTTCCTTGCCATTTACAATATGTGGTGATAAAAGGATGGCTTTTTCCTCAGAAAGCTTAAATGAGTTTATGTTGTATTCCTTTTAAGATCTCAGTCAACTAATTTATGGCGAGTCCTTGACCTATTCCAGTTTTGCAAACTTTGATATAGTCCACCCACATTTCCAAACCCATATATCACTTACAGAATTCCCTCAGAGTTTTAACCTTGTGCAGTAAAATCCTACATATGTGCGTAATTACATATGCAGTAGAATGAAGGTCAGATTAGAAGAAAGATAACTGAGACTAGGAATAACTATTTTATTATAGTTTATTTTAAAATTATTAAGCATTTCACTTTAACAAGAATATTTATCAATGACATCAGAAGTTCAGTGGGCAACTTGAATATTCCTAACTTAACTATGAGTGGTTAAAAAGTTCAAATACCCTTTGTTGTCTTAATACTATATATTATACTTCATCTGAGTATTTCATATGACAGTTTCCAATTATTTTTACTACTTATTGCAAATATACTCATTCTAAGCAATGCTCAAAGGGATGAAAATGGACATTTTATTCACTCTCTAAGGTTACCTAATTTATATACATCAGCACAGGTAAAGTTAACAAAAACTACTCAAGATTTGCTCTGATAACATAGAGAATATTTTCCTGTGTTGGCTTTTCAGTTGGTTCAAGAGTTGAGATTATAAAGTGTTATAGCCTCCTAGCAGGCTATATTAAATTGTTATATTAAATTCTATATTTTGTTATATTAAATTCTATATTTTGAATAGACCTGAAAACCAAAAAGGCAAATGATGCGTTGTTCTACCCTTTACACTCTCTAATAATATATTCATCAAAAATGAATCATGTATCTCTGATTAGGCAAATCCTTTATCTTCTACCATATACTTATATTACACTTAATAGTAGCATAATTTCAGTTATAATTCACTAGGTATGCATTGTCAGTCCAATATTTTTTTCCCACTGAAAACTTCACTTTGAAGCTGAAAATTATAAATTGCCCTAAAATAGAGACACTAACAAAGTACAAAATTTAAATTGCTTTCTTGAAAACTATACAACCTCTATGAAGTTACTTTGATTTATGCTCGAGAAATTTAGAAGCAATGGATAGTAGGATGTCATGCATACCAACAGAACTCAGACTTCAACATCTCATCCTTGTTCATGATCTCCAAAACCTACACATCTTTTACTTTTGAAGATGTATGTTAAGTGGATTTCAGAAAAGTTAAACAATAATTAAATTATTTTATATAAAGCTTCAAATATTAATTGAATACAGAAAGATATAAGGCAAAATAAATATATATGTTTCATAGATAGAAATATCATATACATATTAAATTCTGACACTTCGAAATATTGAAGAATAGGGAAAACTGGAGCTGTGAAATAGAATTAGCACCTTTTTACATAGGAATAACCACTTTTGGATAACAGTTCAGAAATAATCAGTAAAATTGAAGTTGTACAAATCTTGTGATCCAGAAACTCCGCTTGGGACGTAGCTAGAGAAAGTTATCCCACACGTGCTATAGAGACGTGCTCAAGAATGTTCACTGTAGCATCATTTGTAATAGTAACTGATATGTTCTGAATGTTTGAGAAATAGCAACTTTCTCAGACAAAACCAAAGCTGTGAGAATTAATCACCAACATGCCTACCCTGGAAAAAATATTAAAGGATGTTTCTTCAGGCAGAAATACCATATCAGAATTTGAACACATAAAATGAAATGAATAGCTCTTGAAATGAAAAGATAACAGTACAATGAAAATTTTGTGGAGTACTGTATTCTGTGTTTATGCCATATTTAAAAGAGAGTGCTACAATAATAGCACAAAGAATAGAAGGAAGGAATTGGGAATATACAGTTTTAATATCCTTACACTACACATGAAGCATTATAGTATTATTTGAAGGTAGATTGATGAATTACAAATGTATATTGTAAACTTTAGGGCACCATTAAAAAAATTAACAACAAAGAAGATGTATACACAACAAGTTAATAGAGGAAATAGGTCGAATCCTAAAAATATAGTCAACACAGAAAAAGCAGAAAAGAAGAAAAACAGAGAAACTGAGACAAATAGAAAAGAGCTGGAAAGATGATAGATTTTAATTAAACCATACCCACATTAACATTGAACGTGAATGGTCTAAAGACACCGAGTACAGGCCAGATATTGCCATAGTTGATAGACTAAGTGAGAATTTAGCTTCTGAATTATAAAATAAAAATTCATGCAGTTTTGAGGCCTAAGATTATTCAGATAAAAGAAAGTAACATGTACAGGTAAGAACAATCTTTTTCAAGTTGCAATTTCTATTGTAGAAAATTGACTTCTTCTTGATGTTAACATGTGTGTTCACTCAATAGCACTTTCCTAAGTTGTGAAAATTAATATGCAAAATAGAATATACTCTGCTAGGACATTTAACTTTATGTTTTAAAACATCAAGTGATAAAATATATATATATATATATATATATATTTAGTCAGTATAAATGCACACAGGAAGCAGCAGGTTATTCAGCTAAACACAGAGAATCTGGAAAAATAAGCATATGGGCAACTGTACCATTTGGGAAAAGTTAGATGAATTCAATAAAGTAATTTGTGGCTTAAATGTATTTCATACATTTTTCATATAACTTTGTATTTTATAAAATTCACATATTCCCCCACCAAACTAAAACAACAACTATTGTATATTTGGACCCAAACTTAAATGCATACATGAAAAGTACTTAATTCCATCGATGTAAAATGTAAAAAAATGTAAAAAGTAGGGCATTGCTTTAATACAGCACCTAAGGGTTGCTGTTTTCAGATTGCCAAATAAAAGCCCCTTCTGCCTCTCCTCCATATGCCCAGGGCTCCATATGAGCAGTTGGCATATGGGTCCACACATAGATGATTACACCTCATTGGTTTATTCATTGTGACTTCAAATTATTACTTAATACTCTCTAAATTGTATCACTGGCACTCCCTTCAAAAGCATCCTGTTCAGGAATGTTCTCTTACGTTAATGGGCTTTACTGCTTCCTTGACAGTGTCTGGGAGCTTCCTTAGAACCAACCTATATTGTTTTGTATTCTTTTGAATCTTTAAATTATGTAAGAACTATTTTCACACAAAATGGTGAGTGTTTTCTAAAGTTAATATTTTAACAACATTTGTTGGAAAGTCTATTGAAAACTAGATGAGCTGTCCTTAAGCCAAAATCCCACTGTTTTGTTCATGTCACTTATTTTGTTTCACTGTAGGAGAAAAGTAGGATTTACTAGCTGGCCATCAATTAAAAATATCAAAACTAAAAATAGTTCTCTGCTGAAAACTCATCAAATATTTATAAACTCTCTAAAGAAGGGAAGAGTTTAAAAGCTTATCTAACAGAAAAATAATTGAAGCAAATTACACAATAAATAGGACATTTTCTATTAGCTAATATTATACGTTATGGTTTTGTAAGTTTCAAAGTTTTCCTTTCTATTCTCATCTTCCTTCACAAGGGATATGATGTTAAAAACCTATTTTCTTGAATCTTGATGGATATATTCTACCTTATCTAAATTTATTTTACCTATAATTATGTTACCAGTGATCCAAGGAAGGGTCATATATTCACCCACAGCAGAGGAAGAAAAAGTTTCTTTACAGAGATTAACCATGGTCCAAAGTTTGTGGCATTCTAGAAGGCAGAGATGCAGAAAGGAAGAGGAACATAGGAGGTTCAAAAGAAATCTTTGCATGTTTTAGAAACTTCAAAGTATTAAGGCCATTAATTTATGAACGATTTTCAAGAAATTACAGGCCTGTTTGTCTTTATGTATGTCTTTGTGATAACAAATACTATGATCCCTTGCTTGAACTCTTGCAGTTGATGATACCAAAATGCTTTTTATAGTTCCTTTCTTGCTCCTTAAATTTTATTTTTCCACAGCAGCCAGAACCCATTTAAACCAGAAACAAATGCCACTCCCTTTTGCTCTCTTGTTCAACACCCACCCCCCCTACCCCCCACCCCCCCCCCCACACACACACAGGGCTATTTGCATCACAGGGAAAATAGATAAGAGCCCCCTCTGGTTTCTCATTATTCTATCCGTGAGTGAATCTCTGGCATCATCTCCTAAATTCTTCTCTTTGCTCCTTTTGGCCCAGCTTCCCTGGCCTCCCTGCCATTCCTGACCGCCCTTCGACCCTGCAGCCTTTGACACTGCTCTTTCCTCTCCAGGAACGCTTTTTGTCTGTATGCCCATGCACTTGTTTCTTGCAAGTCAGTGCTGAAACACCACTCTCCAGAGAGGTATTTCCAGTTCTTCTTGTCTAAAATAACATCACCCCTGTAACTCTCCAACCACTTAAACAATTTTAGTTTTCTTCACTACTCTCTTTATTATCTGATTTCATGTCAAGCATCTATGTATTTATCTTATACCTTGTCAAAGAGAATATAGACTCTGTGAGCACAGATAGTTTATCCACTTTGTTCACTGCAGTATCCACCACAAATAGAAGGATGCTTAGTAATTGCTCTATAAAATATTTTGGAATATATGGATGAGTGTATTAAAAATTATCAAAAACAAAAGCACTTCAAGCCAAGTGTATTGCCGTTTTCATCATTGTTTTAGACAATGACCATCCTCAATGGCCATGCCATTGTGTAATACCCTCTCCTGCGTTGTGGGTGAGATTTGTAACTTTCTTCTAGATACAATATTGCAATAGAATATGGCAAAGGGGATGCAATATCACTCCCAAGATTATGCACACAAAATTAAAATGTTTAATCAGTTAACTTTAAATTAATCAATAGGGAAATTATTCTGGGTGGGCCTGACATAATCAGGTGATACCTTTGAAAGAAGATCTAGCAATTGAAGATGCTCTACTGCTGGTACTGAGGGATCACACCACTATTAGTTCTACAGCTAAAGAAAAAGGAATTCTACCAACAACCACATGAACTTGCAAAAGCCTTGAGTCTCTAATGACACCACAGCCCTAACAACATATGGATTGCAGTTTTGGGAAACCCTGAAGAAAGGACACAGCTTAGCTGTGCCTCGACACCTGCCCCACAGACTGGAGGATCGTAAATGCAGGTCATGTTGAGCTGCTAACTGTGTGGTGACTTATTATGCAGAAATAAAAAAACATTTCAATCATCGATATCTAGATGTAAATCAAATTATCTAACTTGCCATTAACATCATAATAACCAGGTCAACATCCCCCATAAAAAGAACAAATAATAATTTAAAAAAACAGAAAAGCCACTCTTTTGACATAGTTTGGTACAAAGTTAGTTTGAGGCATATGATTACAAAGACAGCTAAATTTATATAAAAAGTATTTTCCTGAATTCATTTCTCTTGTAGATACTTCTAGGAAAAAATTTATAAAGTGCTTACCAAGAGCAATACAAGGGAAATCTTGCTCATTTATCATGTTATTATTAAATATTGAGAAACTATTTAACTAAATAACAAAATATTTAATAAAAACAATAATATTTGAGTTATGGATCATAAATATTCCATTTTTATAAGAAATATTGTATGTTGCCTCTTTAGTATGCATGTTAATTATCTAGCTAGATATGATAGATAATGTAGCATCCAGGTAACAGCATTTGGTAATACCCAGACAGACCACATAGAAATAAGTCTTTAAAGCCTGCCCAAATTAGTCTATCTCTCAAATTTGATGGAAATGCATATGCAGCAATGAGATGCTCAGAACTTCCCTGAACTTAATCGGAATACTTTTATCACTTATAATGTCACAATACATTGAACAAAAATCAGGAAGAGAAAAAAATGGAAATTTGCCAATTATAATGTTTGACATCCCACAGCTGATGTGTTTATTAATGCATAACCTGAAGAAAAAGGAGGAAGTACAAAATCACCTTTGTTGCAGATGGGAAAATTAGGGGAAAAAGAAGTAATAGTATTTAATAAGATTGCATTGGGTCTAGCATAGAAAAAAACGATTTCAATGCCATGAAATCATAATTTATTTGCCATCCTATAAAAAGTAGCCAGAATATGAATTTTATCCATTACACAATAGTTCTTAGAAGAGCCAAATAAGTATAGGAAAGAAAAGAAAATAGGTAAGTAAATTTAGAAGAAATCTAGGAATAACCAAAAATAACCCTGCCCCAAAAAAGTAAGAATAAAAATCAACTGAAATCAGTTGATAAAAATTAGGAAGGAAGTCAGTAGTACTGTACCTAAATATGTGAATGAAAAAATTATATTGAATAAATTTCCAATTGAGAACAAATTAAATAAGCTCATTCACTACACACACACACACACACACACACACACACACACGTACAAATATATACACAAAATCACCCTATCTCCATTGTGGATGGTATTGAATATCTGTATAATTAAGATTCATCGATTTGTGCATTTAAGATGCATGCATTGCATTCTACGTAAATTTTACCTGCAAACTCAAAGGTGAACAAGTATTGCAATCTAGTATGCTTATTTTCCACAGTTGTATGTGTTATGATTTCTTAGAGGATCTCCAAGATTTCATTATTTTCCTATGTATCTTGTCTTCAGAATATGAGGATAAATAAAGCTTGTTTCCCACTTTTGAAGAACAGAGTTACAAATACAGAAAAGGTAGTTGCAAGCTTTAAGAGAGGAAAGACTGTAATATTTTTTAAAGGGTTAGATTGTCAATTGGAAGTATTGGTGTGAAAACACGTCTTTTAAAATATACATAGGTTTACTTCTATATCTATTACATTATATTTCCATACTCTTTCCACTGAATGACCTTAGAACCAACATACAAGTATCAATGAAAACATCATCTCTGCATATTATTTACCAATCTCTGTTAAAAGGAAAGAGAGTTCCTTGGTAGAATTAAGCAGCCTAAAGATAAGACAAGGAGAAGACAAAATAAACATGTACCATCATATTACAGCAGAAAATAAAATCATGCTCAAAGAATGACAGGAACACATCAAAAGGAGTCCTTTTGAGGAGCATATCATTTGCCTAACTGGAGAAAATGTGAGCATGTCAGTAAATTATGATAGTATTGGGTTATACATATATTGAATAAAACAAAAATTCAAAAGCCTAAAGAGACATAAATAAATAAATAGGGAGAAACGAAAGTTTCTTTAAATGTCCCTAATAATTATAGAAGGAATGATAGAGTAAAAAGAATTATTAGTAAACAAGAAAAATAGAGATTAATGTGTAATGAAATACAGGGCCTCACATAGTCTCAAAATATTTCTAAACAAATTATTTATTAATTGTAAGAGAAAAATAGAAATTTTAAACTGGAGAAACCTGGCAGACCCTCACCTAAACTAAATGATCAAAGTTACTTATCACCAGCAATGAGACAAATAGATATCATGTACCCCTAATACTATGCAACCAAATCACTGGATGTGGTTATCATACATGAGCAGCTCAGTCAGCGAAGCTGGTGGTTAGAGTTTATTCCTGACCACTGTCTCCTACTAACTTAATAACATCCACGCAAAATCCAGCCCTGTGTGTTAAGGAGATATATATATATATATATATATATATATATATATATATAAAATTTAATATGTGTAAATGATCTTTCATATGCATAAATTTCTCTTTGACCTACTCATCATGACTTGACCAGGTTTGGGCAACAATTTTTTCGAGCATCTCAACATATTCACCCCTCCTCTTTATTCACTCAAGTACATTTCACACAGGACAGTCAGATTGAGAACCTGAATCACGTATCATCACAACCCTTGCCATCTTAAGAAGTTTAACTTTCAAAGAAAACATCAAATTACCAAACATGGCCATCAGGACTCACTTTATTTTTTCACTGAGGAAGATTTGCCCTGAACCAATATCCATGTCAATCTTCCTCTATTTCTTAGCATGTGGGCCACCAGGACAGCATGGTCGCTAGTAGAGCGGTGTAGGTCCACACCTGGGAAGTGAAACTGGGCTTCTGAAGCAGATCAGGCTTAACGAAACCATTAGGTCACACAGGGCTGGCCCCAGGCCTCACATTTTTTATCTTTCATCCCTCATATTTCTTACCTCCTGCAACTGCGACTCAGGTTATTTGGGAATCGTGGCCTTCTCTTGAGTTAGCAAGTTTTCCTGTTGCTGTGACCTCTACATATGCTACTTTCCCTTTATACAAGTAATTCTTATTCACCTTTTAAAACTGGATATAATGTCATTTCTTCAATGTAGCCTTCATTTGCCAAAACTCTCTAAATATTATTATTATTTTCTTTGAGGAAAATTAGCCCTGAGCTAACATCTGCCACGAATCCTCCTTTCTTGCTGAGGAAGATTGGTCCTGAACTAATACCTGTGCCCATCTCCCTCCATTTTATATGTGGGACACTTCCACAGCATAGCTTGATAAGCAGTGCATAGGTCTGCACCTGGGATCTGAACCAGCGAATCTCAGACGCTGAAGCAGAGCATGTGAACTCAACCGCTACCCCTCTGGGCCAGACCCCACAACTCCCTAATTTCTTGAACCACATCCTTCCCCCTACACAAGATACTATAGTGCCATATACCTTTTTAGGGTGACATTTACAGACTCCTAATTACTATTTCAAATTCATCTTTGCTTTCTTGAATGCATGTCTTAAAGATTTATCCACTTTATTCATGATTGTATGTGTAATCCACAGCATAATGTAGATGTTTTCTACATTTTTTGAACTGGTGCATGAGCAATGAATTAATTAAGTCAATATAGTTAGAAAATAAAGTTTCCTTTTTTTCTTTGATAAGCTTTAAGGTGCTTATGTTTATAGTTGTAGACCTAAATTACCTTTGGCAGGGATTGTCAGGTTTTCTGAAGTAACTTACAATGGTTCTTAATTTTTAAATATAAGGCATGTGTTCATACTCACCACAAGAAAAGGGTGTGAACAACAACTGTGTACTCTGCAAGTGTTCCTGTGCTTCAGCGTGGGAGGGTGTGATATATGTGTGATTCTGGGTTGTTGTTTATGTGTGTATGTGATAGAGAGACAGAGACAGAGAGAAAGAGAATTTGTGTGTATGTATGTGCTTGTGTTTGTGTGTGTGTGTGTGTTGGCTTAGAAAAATCTGCCTACCTAGATGTAAGGCATAGGCTGGTGAAGTAATATGCCCAAGTATACTTGGGGTCTTCTCGTAGGGGATGGACTAAAATTCTTAATTTTTCATGACGTTATTTGAAATTAAGGAAATCTGGTCCAGGAGGCTGTTATTTTAGTCTGATGGCAAGAAAAGATGACAATGTTCCAAATGGGATCTCACCATCAGGGATATCTGACCTTTTAATGTGTGGTTAATAAAATATCCTTTGTGTTTGTGGGAAGTACTTTAATTCCTGCAAAATGTGCTACTGGAATTGGTTAAACCCATCTGGTCTCAGACAGCTGACATACCATGTTTTATGTGTGTGTATAATAATGAATAAGCAAATGAATATAAATTACCAAAAATAAAAACAAAATCACAATCTTGGGGATCAGCCTGAGAAACTGTGGCTTTGGTCAGAGCATAACCTTAAACATAGTCTTCACTGTGACCCGGTGTGACAGCAAAGTTATCGAGAATGCTAACCGATTGATCTGCTTTCCTAGATTGTTTTGTCTATTGTACAGAAAGAACAACTGGCTCTTTCAGAGAAACTGACTCTTTACAGGGAAACTTAAAGATTTCTTAGAAAATTGGGGATACAAGGAAGAAACACTTGACTTCTCATTGATAATAGCAGACTACTATCTAGTTATCGGAAAAATTTGAAACATTAAATCATAAACAATGTATACAAAATATACTTGAAGGTAGTACGATAGAATATCAAATGCTCTAACAATCAGTATAATAAAATTAAGAGACCGTTTGGAAGGTTTATTGATTTTCTATTGCTGCATAACAAATTAAAGCAATCTTAGTGGCTTAAAATAATATTCATTTATTAGTTCATAGTCTGTAGATCAGAATCAGAAATAGTCTGTTTGACTTGTCTTCTCAGGCTAAATCAAGGCAGGAGCTAGCTGCATGCAACTCTGCAGTTTAGGATCCCCTCAAGCTCATTTCTGTTACAGGTAGGATTCATTTCCTTAGAGTTGAGGACTGAATTCCTGTTATCTTCTTGGCTGTCAGCTGAGGATGCTCTCAGTATCTAGAGGCCACTCTCAGCATCCAGAGGCCACATCTAGAAGCCACTCCTTGTCCTGTAGCTTCCTCCATCTCAGCAAGAGCGAATCTTCATTAGGTTAAATCCCTCTCATTGTTTGAATCTCTCAGACAGTCTCTGCTGAAACCAACTAAGAAAACTGCTTTGGAGATGCTTGAGTAGAAAGTCTAAAATGAGTAAGAGCAAATCTGATGTGGTGGGAAGAGGGAAAGTGGGAGAAAGGAAAGAAGACATTTCCAAGGAGGGTGAACAGCATTTGAAAAGCCCTGTGGAAGGAGAGATCATGGTGTGTTTTTCCCAGGCTTTCCTGATAGTATGGTTGACCCAAAGCTCTTGTTAAGATGACCACTTTCAAGATCTCATCAAGATGGTAGTGTAGGCAGACTCTGAACTCATCTCCTCCCATAAACACAACCAGGTTACAACTATTTTTGGGAAAATTGCCCTGGATAGAAAACTGAAAACTGGATAAAAAGAATCCCCCAAACATGGGACAGTCTGACTGAGGTGGGAGAGGCAGAAAATTCCTTATAGAGAGAAAGCCACCTTCATGAGCAGCAGAGCTTCACAGCCAGCCAGGCGGGAGCCACCTTAAGGTATGCAGCCCTCCCTGGAGAAGGGGGGACCTCAGTGGGAGCACATTACCACTATGAGATCCTTTAAACTCAGCACAACTGGGACAAGGGTCTTACTATCTGGCTTTTCTAGCTGTTAACTGCAGTGGGGCATACACCCAGAAAAGCTATTGAACAAAAGCCAGAAAAACCCAGTTCTTAAAGGGCCCATGCACAAACTCACCTGTCTCAGAGTGAAAACTAAAATCACCAGAAAGAAGGCTGACAGTCCTATGGTGAAAAGAGACTTACCTGGTAGGCTCTGAGTGCATCTTGGTGAGAGTAGAGACCTCTCCAGAGACTGAGACATTGGTGGTGGCCATTGTTGTCATCTAGTCCAGGTGGGCTGACACAGACCTTGGCAGATGCCATTGATCTTTTTCTCCTGGCCTGTTAGCCCAGGGGTCTGCCACACCCACTAGAGAGCAGATTTAATCCAGATCAGCCAGGGCAGGCAGCTCCCTTAGGGACCAGCCCCACCCAACTAAAAGTCCTTAGGCTACTCGTTGGCCTGCATTGACTGGGTGCCTTGGTCCTCTACAGGCAGGTGAGTGTGCCCACCTCTGTTGGGGAGGGCCTCTGTGAGGACCAGGTGAAATGTGGGGGGCATTGGTGAAGAGGCAGGGGCCTCTGCAGTGGGGCATCAGGGTATGCTCTAGGGGGTTGGGAAGTGTGCATGGACCAGGACTGTGTTGATGGTGTGTGTGGACCTGTGGGGGCTGGGGCTTACCATAGATACCATATGATCCAACTATCGCACTGCTGGGTATTTATCCAAAGAGAACTTGAACACACAAATGCATAAAGATACATGCACTCCTATGTTCATTGCAGCATTATTCACAACACCCAAGACTTGGAAGCAACGTAGCTGGCCATCAAGGGATGAATGGATGAAGAAGGTGTGGTATATATACACAATAGAATACTACTCAGCCCTAAAAAATGATGAAATTCGGCCATTTGTGACAACATGGATGGACCTTGAGGGTACTATGTTAAGTGGAATAAGTCGAGGGAGAAAGTCAAATACCATATGATCTCACTCATAAGTAGAAGATAAAAACAACAACAAACATATAGCAACAGAGATTGGATTGGTGGTTACAACAGGGGAAGAGGGGAGGGGGAAGGGAAAACAAGGGATTAGGTTCATATGTGTGGTGATGGACTATAATTAGTTTTTGGGTGGTGAACATGATGTAATCTACACAGAATTTGAAATGTATTATGATGTACATCTGAAAGCTATATAATGTTATTATCCTATTTTAGTGCAATAAAAAGTAAAAAATAAAAGACAAAAGAAAATTCTGCTTTGAAAGGGAACATATGATTAAGTTAGGCCCACTCAGATGGTTTCTCCGTCTTAAAGTCAACTAAATAGTAACTTGAATTACATCTACAAAATTTCTGTTGCCACATAAGGTTACATAATCATGGTAGTAACACTAGGGAGCAAAGATCATGGGAGCCACCTTAGAACTCTGCCTGCTGTAGAATGCAAACTACCTACAAGGAAAAGCATCACGTTTTAATTGTTAGTCAATTATCAGTGATTTCTTAATGCTTATCAGTCATATTGTGCTTAAGAAGAACAGTAGTGTGCACTTAAATATGTGACAATTAATTGCTATTTGAATATTTTTTTTGATATACACACACACAAGTATATATATATGGCTTCTGATGAGATTCCCAAGAGAAATTGGGACTTACATTTTCATTACTTAGAAGATCTACAGAAGATCTACAATTTGCAATTTGCAAAGACCTCAAATAAAATCAGAAAAGATTAAAATGATGTAAAAATAGTTATGCCAAATTGTAGTCTACTAATTTTAATGTACCTTATCTAGAATCGGAGTAATGACAATTTATACATGGTAGTTACATGAATCCACTGATCCTTACATCTGATAGGAACACTTACAGTGCTTGAGACAATTTGCATCCAGATACAAATGGAGAATGGCAAACCATAAAAAGCTCTAAGACTTGTGATAAAATTTCCTACTTAGCTACAGTATTCATATTTATGGAAGGCAGCATTTATAATTTAAGAAAAGGGAAATTGGGAAATAAATCCATTTGTGTATTTCAAAGTAAAATGTATTAATTTTATTACATAAATAGATTAATTTGCTTGGAGCACAAATTTCCTCTCTTTGGAATTACATTATCTTTTATTTACCCTTAGGGGAAAAACATTAAAAACAATTATACTTGTAAATATATACTAAAACTGAATCAGAACAGATTAAGTGTAGAAGTTAAGTAAATTTCATATTTACTTAGTAAAAGAAAGCTATTGCATTAAATAGGAAATTTTCTTCTGATAAAATAAATCATGAATATGTTGATATTGAGCTTGTTTGAACTAGATTTTGTTTCTTTTTTAAATGCTTCTACTGAGAAATAATTTCTTCACTGAAATACACTCATATTAATATTCCATTTGCTTTTTTAGGATTAATTAGGAGCTTAGTCATAAATTTTATGAATGTGTTTCATCTTTTCCGTTTCTCCTTAGGTTTTCCTTAAAGAATGATCAATGTTCACTTGCCTAGACATTATAGAGTATAGTAGTGAAGATGTTTCAACTGAAATATTATAAATATAATAAATAGGAGTAATATAATATAAAAAAGCATATACATCTAATTTTTAGTTATAATCCAGGTAGATGCAATTAATTAATTATAGTATGTTTTGTTTTTTGCCTAACTAGTGAAGATACAAATTGCAATAAAAATATAATACTCATTCAAACTGTTCATATTTATTTAAATTTATAACTAAATAATATTCATTTAAAATATTTAACATTTTACTTAAATAGCTAGTTATTCAAAATACATGATGATTTTTTTAAAAATTTGAAGTTTTTCCATTGTAAGCATTTTAGAAAATGTCTATAGATTTGTGCAAACCCTTGTAGCAGGATTGTCTCATATCTCATTTGTCTAGTAAGTATAATATTTTATTTGGATTGAAAGTAATAACTTTGCAACTTAAATATTTATATATATAAACATTTATATCCATATAGCTTCTGATGAGATTCCCAAGAGAAATTGGGACATATTTTAATTACTTAGAAGAACTACAGTCTCTGCTGCATGAAATCTTCTCAGTTGCCCTTTGTGAAGCCTCACCACCACTTTCTCCTTAGTAATCACACCTTTCGTGTTAAATATCTAATTTATAAAAGTATCCTAATATTTTTATTTATTTGTATGGCCTTTTATTTCAAGGTCAAAAAGCTGTATTTGAAGATAAAATGAAGGCTTACAGGGTTGATATTAGCAAAATGATAGAGCAGGCATTTGGAGAATTGGGACATTCAATACAGAGGAATTTAGAAAGACAAGTGCATGCCCAGGGAAAGACACATGCTCACAAAAGCCCTCATAAGACCCTTATCTGTCACCTTAGCTTGATCTGCATTCTTTGCAAGCCTAGGTAAGTGTTAGACTACCTCAGCACTGAGGCAATCTATAAAAACAGGGAGAAATATCTGGTTTTTGTTGTTTTATTATTTTCATTTTTGTTTGCTTGTTTTTTTGTTCCTTGAATCCAAGGAAATCTCTAACAAAAAAACATGAGCTAAAGGAACAGAAACTTTAGTGACCACAGACAAAAAAGAATACAGTTTTTGCAAAAACAGTTTGAAAAACTCACCAGACTTTCAATATTCAAAAGATAGCAAATCTAGAGAAAGGTAAGAATATGATTTCCAGAGTTGCCACATTATAATATTAAAATGTGGGTTTTTCAACAAAGTATCACAGGCATAAAAATAAACAGAAAAATTGGTTTATTTAAAGTAAAAAAACAAATTGATCAAAACCACCCCTGAGGAAACCCAGACATCCAAATTCCTAGCTAAAGATTTTAAAACATCTGTCTTAAATATGTTTAAAGAACTAAAGAAAAATATTGAAAAGGGACTAAAGAAAATCAGCAAAATGATATATAAAAGATGAGAATATTGGTAAAGATATAGAAATTAGTAAAAGGAACCAAAAAAAATTGTGGACCTGAAAAGTACAATAACTGAATTGAAAAATTCACTCAAGGAGTTTAACATCAGATTTGAACAGGTAGAAGAAAGAATCAGTAACTGAAGATAGGATAATTAAAATTATCTTGTTGGAACAGCAGAAAGTGAAAAAGAATGAAGAAAAGTGAACTAAGGGCTAAAGGATCTGTGGAACATCATCCAGGAGACCAATATATGCATTGTGGGAGTCTTAGAAATAGACGAGAGAGAGAAAGGAACAGAGAGAAGATTTGAATAAATAATGGCCAAATTTTTTCAAATTTGATGAATGACATGAATCTACAAAGTCGAAGAAGCTCAAAAAGTCTTAAGGATAAACTTAAAGTGACCCTCTTCAAGACACATTATAATCAAACTAATGAAAGTTAAAAATAGAGAATTGCGAAATCAGCAAGAGGAAAGAGACTCATCACTTACAAGGGATCCACAGTAAGATAAGCAGCAGATTTTTCATCTGAAACTACAGAGGACAGAAAACAGTGGGATAACATGTTATAAAATGCTGAAAGAAAAACAAAACCTTTCAAACAAAAATTCTATATCTGGTAAAGCATTTTACAAAAATGAGGGAAAAGTTAAAACATTCACAGATAGACATAAGTTGAGGGAGTTTGTCACCACTAGACTTGTCCAAAAAAATGAAAAACAGAGTTCTTTAGGTTGAAATAAAAGGACACTATGGCAAATGGCAAATGGCAAAATGGCAAATCAAGGTCATATGAAGAAATCAGATTATCCAGTAAAGTAACTACATGGTCAAATATAAAAGCCTGCATTGTTGTATTTTTGATTTGTAACTCCATGTTTTATTTACTATCTGATTTAGATAGGTCCATGAAAATAATTATAAACAAATATTTTGGGGTATACAATGCATAAAAATGTAATTTGTGAAAACATTAATATAAGGAAGGCACAGTTCTATAAGATTAGAGCTTTTGTATGCTATTGAAGTTAAGTTCATATTAATTAAAATCAGGTTCTTATAAATTTTAGATGTTAAATATAATCCACATGGTGAACACAAAGAATATATCAAAAGAATATACACAAAAGAAAATGAGAAAAAAATCAAAATGACAATACAAAAATCAACTAAATTCAAATTAAGTCATTAATGGAGAAAGTGAGGGACAACAAAGCTGTAACATACCAAACACAAATAGCAAAATAGCAGAAGTAAGTCCTTCCTCATAAATATTATTTCATATGTAAATGGATTCAGCTCTCCAGTCAAAAGCCAGATATTGCAGAATGAGTTAAAAAAAAATAGCAACTTTAATCCAATGGTTTATTTTTGTAAGACATTCACTTTAGATCCAAAGACACAAATAAATTGAAAGTGAAAATGTGGAAAAAGATGTTCCATGCAAATAGTAACCAAAAGACAGCAGGATTGGTTTACTAGTATCAGATAAAGTAAACTTTAACTAAAAAACTATTAGAAGAGACAAAGAAGGACATTAGATGTTGATAAAGGAATCAATTTATCAGAAAGATATAACAATTATAAACATATATGCACCTAACAATACAGCCCTAAAATGTATAAAGTAAACATTGCAAAATATAAGAAGCACACATGGACAGAATTAAAGGGAGAAAGAGGCAATTCTACAACAGTAGTTGGAGACTTCACTATTCCACTTTCAATACAGGCTAGGACATCTAGATAGAAGATTACTTATTATTTTTATCACTTTTTATTTATAAAATATTTTATCAATAATGCAGGCTTAAGTGATGCTTATGATGTACTGCATATTGTCTAAAGTTTCTATAGTTCCTAAATTTCTGTTGATCTAGATCCCTGTTTTCCTTTCCCTGCATGATTCCTTCTTTGATTCATTTAAGGATATCTAATGTCATCACTTACATAACTTTTGTCAGCCATCATGACTCAAAGTCTGCATGGTAACATAAAAGAAATGGAAGAAATAGAGGCCTAAAAAAAAATAACTAACATAAGCTTGTTGTTTTGATTTTAATCATTGCCTAAGTTATCTTAAGAAAATGAGAATTTCAGCTTCTAAATTTATATTTTTTCATGATTGATGGTCTTTACCTTCAGTGACCTTTTGTATTTATTATTTATGGATTTTTGTTTCAACTATTTTGCACATTTGTGATATTTTAGAATTTATATTTATTTGCAGTAAGAGTTTATTTAGAAAAAGAATGATTTATTCTGTAATAAATATTTACTGATGATGTGTTACATTTGAGTAACTGTGCTACTTACTGACAGTACAGAGTGAGTAAATCACAGATCTTTCCCTCAAGATTCTGAAAGTACATTAAGGAAATCAGAGAAAAAACTTATGCAATTCCAGTTCTTCTATAAGCACATTACTACAGAGCCAATTCTTCAAAGAAGATTGACAGTGATGGGAAAGAGAGAGAAAAGTCACAACTGGAAGATATAGAGTCAAGAAAGGCCCTTTTTCCCCTTAATTTCAAGTATTTTTCTTTAACGTTTAAGATAGCTAAAATGAGAACATACTTAGAAGTGACGGAATGGGGAAATTCAAAGATTTTAGAAGTGATGGGGTGGAAGGGAGATTGAACAAGTTTTTGGAGAATAAGTGCTAATGTTTCTGTAGTTTTCACAGAGGCATTAGTGTGTTATACCAAAAAGAAAGAAGCTAAAGTTGGAAATTTTCTCCTGAGTTAAAAAAAGAGCCTGTGTCATCTGTTCTTTTTGTAATCTTCTGCTTTCATTATTTTTTAATAAACACGTGATTGAACTTTTGATTTTTCACTGCCATCTATCTGAAGACTAGGCTTGTTCTTATTTTTTTC
Organism: Equus przewalskii; assembly: GCF_037783145.1. Classification (NCBI taxonomy): domain Eukaryota; kingdom Metazoa; phylum Chordata; class Mammalia; order Perissodactyla; family Equidae; genus Equus; species Equus przewalskii. The sequence goes on from NC_091846.1 coordinate 59,785,993, forward strand.
AGACCAAGTAAGCCCCAGGATTATAGTATCACCTACAAATGTACATAAATCCAAAATGTTAGAAAATGAATTTAGAATTGAATATATATTTTTAGGAACGGTAAGGGAAAATTGTTTCATTTGGGGATATGCTGAAGTAGAGATATCTGTGGGATATAAAAGTGAAAAGAGGGGATGGCCCCATGGTGTAGTGGTTAGGTTCAGTGCAGTCCACTTCGGTGGCCTGGGTTCATGGGTTTGGATCCCAGGCACAGACCTACACCATTCATCAGCCATGCTGTGACAGTGACCCACATAAAAATTGGAGGAAGACTGACACTTATGTTATCTCAGGGCTAGTCTTCCTCGGCAAAAAAAAAAAAAAGTAACAAGAAGTTCCACAAAAAAATTGCCATCATATGCTTTTATCTAAACTTTGTGGGACTGATTCAGTAATTGAAATGAGACCTTTCTCTGAGCAAACATTACTCTATTATCTATTGTTTTGTATTTTTCACAGCACATTTCTATTTCAAACTGATTTCTTCCCTAACTCAATATACTTGTGTGCTGACTCATTTCACCTTCAGTTGTGGATGACAAGGGAATGCAAACTAATTTAAATATCATCCTAAGTAAATTGTATTAGAATGATAATTCTGCTGTAGAATGCAATTTACATAATAAATTCTAAAATCAAATATAAATGATTTATGGATTACCTACTGTTTGTGATTATTTGTGCCACTTTTCTATTAACGCAGATAAAGCCAATCTTATTTAGCATTTTTATAAGTAATCTTGAATAAAAGATGCACATTGAATTTGTGATGCATGCAGATTATAACGAGTTTCCCTGGATGGTGAAATGCCACGTCCATGGGGACAAATTGGTAAAAATGTTCACAAATTTTGAGTAGCCAAGAAGATAGAATTTTGGAAGATAAGTTATAAAATTTTAGGTTGAACATCATTCCATAGATTTCCTAGTTTGTGCTCGTTTAAGACAGAATTGAATTTATGTCCAAAAAGGATAAAACAATATCCCTACTTAGTGTATTTGTATTCTTTCTGCTGGTTGACCTGAGAGCTACTTGTTATGCTAAGCTCTCTATGCCACCTTCCGTTCCTAATTCTAAGCAATTCTCTATCATATATAAGAACTTTTACAACTCATACTAAAAGAAAAGCTGAGATACGATAGTTCTAATTTTTATACCCAATTAGTTTATTTCCTGTTAGTAGTTTTAAAATATTGGTTTGTTTTATTTAGTCTTTGTGAATATTGGATTTTCTGTAAGCCATCTTGCAAAACAATACACAGAATAATTATTTCTGACAAGAGAACATTGAACATTATAATTGAAAGTAATAAAGCTCCTTTCACACAAACCAGGACTCAAGAATGTGTGTATAAATATACATATGTAATTCCAAGATCTAACGGCAACAGTAAAGAATTTATAAAGCTTACTGTGAAAATATTAAAGGAACATCAATGTGAAAAACTGTAAGTTCCTGTTTAATAACCGCTAACATAATCTCCAGAGTATAAAAGCAGTATTTATTGAAAGAGACAGGTAAATTCTGCCATCCTCTCAATCCTCTGGTTATCTTAAATCACAAAATGAAAATTTGAAAAATTTCCTTTTTAACTTTAAAAGTTTTTTTTTTTTTATTAATGTTATGATAGATTACAACCTTGTGAGATTTCAGTTGTACATTTTTGTTAGTCATGTTGTGGGTACACCACTTCCCCCTCTGTGCCCTCCCCTCACCCCCCCTTTTCCCTGGTAACCACCGATCAGATCTCCATATCAATATACTAAATTCCACCTATGAGTGGAGTCATATAGAGTTCGTCTTTGTCTGACTGGCTTATTTCGCTTAACATAATACCCTCGAGGTCCATCCACGTTGTTGTGAATGGGCCAATTTTGTCTTTTTTTATGGCTGAGTAGTATTCCATTGTGTATATATACCACATCTTCTTTATCCAATCATCAGTTTCTGGGCATGTAGGCTGGTTCCACGTCTTGGCTATTGTAAATAATGCTGCGATGAACATAGGGGTGCAACGGACTCTTGAGATTTCTGATATCAGGTTCTTAGGATAGATACCCAGTAATGGGATGGCTGGGTCATAGGGTATTTCTATTTTTAACTTTTTGAGAAATCTCCATACTGTTTTCCATAGTGGCTGTACCAGTTTGCATTCCCACCAACAGTGTATGAGGGTTCCTTTTTCTCCACAACCTCTCCAACATTTGTCTCTCTTGGTTTTGGATGTTTTTGCCAATCTAACGGGTGTAAGGTGATATCTTAGTGTAGTTTTGATTTGCATTTCCCTGATGATTAGCGATGATGAACATCTTTTCATGTGTCTATTGGCCATATTCATATCTTCTTTTGAGAAATGTCTGTTCATGTCCTCTGCCCATTTTTCGATCGGGTTGTTTGTTTTTTTGCTGTTAAGCCGTGTGAGTTCTTTGTATATTATGGAGATTAACCCTTTGTCGGATAAGTGGCTTGTGAATATTTTTTCCCAATTAGTGAGCTGTTTTTTTGTTTCAATCCTGTTTTCCCTTGCCTTGAAGAAGCTCTTTAGTCTGATGAAGTCCCATTTGTTTATTCTTTCTATTGTTTCCCTCAACTGAGGAGTTACAGTGTCCGAAAAGATTCTTTTGAAACTGATGTCAAAGAGTGTACTGCCTATATTCTCTTCCAAAAGACTTATTGTCTCAGGCCTAATCTTTAGCTCTTTGATCCATTTTGAGTTTATTTTGGTGTGTGGTGAAAAAGAATGGTCAATTTTCAATCTTTTGCATGTGGCTGTCCAGTTTTCCCAGCACCATTTGTTGAAGAGACTTTCTTTTCTCCATTGTAGGCCCTCTGCTCCTTTGTCGAAGATTAGCTGTCCATAGATGTGTGGTTTTATCTCTGGGCTTTCAATTCTGTTCCATTGATCTGTGGACCTGTTTTTGTACCAGTACCATGCTGTTTTGATCACTGTAGCTTTGTAGTATGTTTTGAAATCTGGGATTGTGATTCCGCCGGCTTTGTTTTTCTTGCTCAGGATTGCTTTAGCAATTCGCGGTCTTTTGTTGCCCCATATGAATTTCAGGATTGTTTGTTCAATATCTGTGAAGAATGTTCTTGGGATTCTGATTGGGACAGCATTGAATCTGTATATTGCTTTAGGTAGTATGGACATTTTAACTATGTTTATTCTTCCAATCCATGTGCAAGGAATGTCTTTCCATCTCTTTATGTCATCGTCAATTTCTTTCAAGAAAGTCTTGTAGTTTTCATTGTATAGATCCTTCACTTCCTTGGTTAAGTTTATCCCAAGGTATTTTATTCTTTTCGTTGTGATTGTGAATGGGATTGAGTTCTTGAGTTCTTTTTCTGTTAGTTCATTGTTAGTGTATAGAAATGCTACTGATTTATGCACGTTAATTTTATACCCTGCTACTTTGCTGTAGTTGTTGATTATTTCTAATAGTTTTTCTATGGATTCTTTGGGGTTTTCTATATATAAGATCATGTCATCTGCAAACAACGAGAGTTTTACTTCTTCGTTACCTATTTGGATTCCTTTTATTTCTTTTTCCTGCCGAATTGCTCTGGCCAGCACCTCCAGTACTATGTTGAATAGGAGTGGTGAAAGTGGGCACCCTTGTCTTGTTCCTGTCCTCAGAGGGATGGCTTTCAGTTTTTGTCCATTGAGTATGATGTTGGCTGTGGGTCTATCATATATGGCCTTTATTATGTTGAGGTACTTTCCTTCTATACCCATTTTACTGAGGGTTTTTATCATAAATGGGTGTTGGATCTTGTCGAATGCTTTCTCTGCATCTATTGAGATGATCATGTGGTTTTTGTTTTTCATTTTGTTGATGTAGTGTATCACGTTGATTGACTTGCGGATGTTGAACCATCCCTGTGTCCCTGGTATAAATCCCACTTGATCATGGTGTATAATCTTTTTGATGTATTGCTGTAATCGGTTTGCCAAAATTTTGTTGAGGATTTTTGCATCTATGTTCATCAGTGATATCGGCCTGTAGTTCTCCTTCTTTGTGTTGTCCTTGTCAGGCTTGGGGATCAGGGTGATGTTGGCTTCATAGAATGTGTTAGGGAGTTCTCCATCTTTCTCAATTTTCTGGAACAGTTTGAGGAGAATAGGTATTAAGTCTTCTTTGAATGTTTGGTAGAATTCTCCAGAGAAGCCGTCTGGTCCTGGACTCTTATTTTTGGGGAGGTTTTTGATTACCGTTTCTATTTCCTTTAAAAGTTTTTATTTTTTATATAAACTTTTAGTAGGCAAACAAAACATTCCTTCAGGGTGTGATAATCATATATATGATAACTCTTTAATGTACATTGTAACTAAATTTAACCATAATGAATTCCTTAGCACTATATTTTGTACAACTTTAGGAGCTCCACATCATACATAAAGGCGACCTGAAGCACACGTGATCAAACTGTGCTCGAATTTATTATGGGAAGCATGTCAACATTTTTACTAATTAAATGTTTATTAAATTCCCATATTTGTAGTGCAGCATATTATTTTTTGAGTAATTTATTTCATATATTTAAGAATACGAATAACATGAAAGTATTTTCAAAAAGATAAATAAGCTCTATTTATAGAAAATGTTTTTGTTTAGAAAGTAATCTTGATAACTCTTTTGTTTGTTTTTTATGTTATTTCCTACAGGATGGTAGCGAACAAACTAAACTATGAAATACATAGAAGAACATGGGACTACAAATAAATCAGTTTTCAGTTCTTCAGTTTCTTTGTCTAATGTAGCAGAGAGAACCCCTGTGAACAACGGAAGCAGGAAATACCACAAGCTAGCTGACTTTTCCCCATCTCAGAGACCTCAGTGGTAAGACAGTGTAATTTCTAGAGGCCAGGGAGCAAAATTTGAAAAGGTTACTAAATATCCCTTGTTTTCATAACTACTTAATTGTAATGAGCATGGATGTTGGATTCAGATTAACGATAGTTGATGTCTCTGTACTTTTATTACGAACTGGGTAATCTAGGCAATTTGCCTGAAATCACAAGGCTTCTATTTACTCGTCAAATTGCAAAAAGAAAGATATTCTCTTCACATGATCATTAGCAACAACCGATTCAATTTTAAGTCTCAAGCACTTAGCTCTGTGGATGCCGCATACTAAACGCTAAATAAAAATATAATAAAATCAACATGTTCCTAATTCTTGTATTAATAGGATATGCATGAATGTGGAATGCAGAAAGAAAAACTGAAAATGATAAGCTTATGAGAGAAAGGCCAGCTTAGTAGTGACTACAATAAACCAAAGGCAGTTATATAATGCAGTATAATACCCTTTGACTCACGTCTCCACATTGCCCCTCCCTCAGCCCCTGACAAAGACAACTCTATTCTTTGCTTCTATGAGTTTGGCTTTTTTAGATTCCACATGTAAGTGAGATCATACAGTATTTGTCTTTCTCTATCCGACTTATTTCACTTAGGATAATGTCCTCAATCCATCCATGTTGTCACAAATGGAAGGATTTTCTTTATTAGGGCTGAATAATATTCTATTGCGTATATATCTATATAGCACATTTTCTTTATCCATTCATTCTTGATGGACATGGATTGTTTTCGTGTCATGGCTATTATGAACAATGCTGCAATGAACATGGGAGTGTAGATAACTTCCAAATAGTGATTTCATTTCCTTTGGATATATACTTCTCTCTTCTTTTCCTGGTAAATCTAGCTAAAGATTTGTCAATTTTGTGTATCTTTTCAAAACCTAACTCCCAGTGTCGTTGTCGATCTTTTCTACAGCTGGAGGGATTAGCCCAAACGTGCCCACAGGGATGAGGGTCAGCCTCCATCTAGGCTGGCATCACAGAGGCTGAGGCTGGCTGCCAGTATGGATCCCAGCTCTGGAGAGGGATGGGGTACTAGGAAGAGAGCAGGGAGAGACTCAGGTGGCTCCTGTCTGCAAACAGGAAAATTTGTGGGGATAAAACCTCCGCAGTGGAATCAGAAGGGGATTCACAGGCCGTACTTGCCCTTGGTTTCTTCAGAGGCAAAAGCTACTGGGATCCTGTGTAGAGCAGGTCCCTGGGAACCACCATGGCTCCCACTGTGTGGCTGCTAGTGGTATCCCTTGCCTTTCTTCCTTATTCCTAGTAGTTTGTGTATGTCTTAGCTTGCCGATCTCTGGATGGGGTGACACTGAAGCAGGTCCTTCATGCAGTACCCCAAAAGGCTAGGGAAGCTGTTTCCTAATCCCGCCCTCACTTTCCTGGGAGGCGAACTCCTTCCGGCTGAGGAGTTTCCTTTTGGTATGGGCAATGTGGGCTGGGGGAGGGGATGATTCAGGCAAAATGAGGCTGTTCTCTTTTTGTGTGTGCAATTATTCTCAGGTTTTTTGTTCCGCTGTGTTGCTGAAGTTTCTTAAGTGGACTCCTGAGCTCTCCCAGAGCTATTTTTGTGGATAGCTGTCTAATTATTGATCTTTGTGGGGGGACTGAGGCTGGGGTCTCCTAACTTCGCCATGATGGTGACATTCTCTATAGCACACTTCGAATTTTTGCAAACCGTAGGTGTGACATGGTAACTGATTGCGAGCCTGTGTGATTAACATTATCCCAGAAGCACTGTATACTTATGGAAACTTACAAAAATCAAAAGTGTACATCTAAATTAATTCCAACAAAGTGAACACACTCAGGAAACCAGCAACAATGTCAATAAACAGAATAATAACAAACTTCAAAAAATTCTCTTGTGCTTGTTTTTTCTTAGTACACACCAGCCAGGAATAACATCTGGAATAACTTATAACACAATAGATTAATATTTCTTGTATATTTTAATGTTATATAAATGCAATGATATATTTTGTGCTCTTTAGTGTCTACCTCCTTTCATCCAATATTATGCTTGTAATGAATGTAAATCAATTAACTCTGATTTGTTTTCTTCCCATTTATGTTTCTCATTCTTGCCAGAGATCCTGGGCAGCCTTGGTGATTTTTTAAATTTCCATACATAAAATAGGTTACATTCTTAATACTGGCTAATTAATAAATCTCCAACTCTCACATGTTTGTTTTTAACTTTTTACCAACTTATTCAGCAAGGATCTGATTTTTAATTTTGTCCCATCTATTCTTCTTTATTTTTCCCTTGAATTATTTAGGTAAGATAACCCATTATTTATGTAAATTGTAATGCTCCAATACAGAAAGAATCTATTGCCATGATTCTTTTTTCCAAAATATGATATCCTATTGTTACTTCCAAATGCCTCATCTAGAAACATCTCTTGATCACCTTAGAGAGCTTGAACTTGCCTTGTTAATCCATTATTCTAAATGGTTCATCCACGCTACTTTCCATGGATTTTAAATTACTATGTCATCTCTTCTAAATTTAAAGTGTTATGGTTTTTTCGTTTGTTTGTCGTTCATTTAGCAGTTTCTGAGATAAATGCCAAATTATCTTGATTCCATTGTATATCAATTTATTCTACAACATCTATAGTAAATTTTTGACAATGTTAAAAGATCTTGTGTCACTGACTAGGTACCTAAACAAACTTTAGAAGCATCCATTGCTGACTGATTTAATGGCCCTTAAATTATAACTTTATACTGTCCTTTAAACAAGTGCCAATCTATTTCTCATATACTACATTGCTGTTGTCATTCTTCCTGTGATTATATCGTGAAGGGAATTTTTTCTGATTACACATACACACTGGTCCCTATGGTGTCTATACAGCATTTGATCTGAGACAGTGCACTGCTTAGCACATGTAGAAATATACAGTGCTGCTCATTACAGTCTCACATCTAGACTCCAGTAATTCCACAAAGCCTTGTTACAAGAACTGAATTCCCATGGTAGTCAGAAATAATGAATCACCTGGATCTGAAGTTTCAATTTCAATAAAAACTCTAAGGACCCAAACCAGAAAAGTTCAGAATTGTAGTGCATACTGAGGAAATAAAGTAGGAGGATGCTAACAAGTTGTAATAGGGAATGCGTGACACCTAAGTTTATTTAGTCAAGAAAACGTCATTTATTGATTGCATTAATGGTCCCAGTTCTTCTCTCTCTCTAACCATATCCTTTCCCATGTGACTTTGTAGGCCACGTCACTAAAGAGAGACGGTCTCTTTTTCCATCTTTTGAATCTGAGGAATCTGAATTCAGGCACTTGACTTGTTTTGGCCAATGTTATGAGTGAATTTCATATATGTAGAGACTTTTGCTTTTACTTCAAGCTATGTTACTGCCAGCTGACCCGCCTGGACCCACTGATAGAAGACAAGAAACAGAAGGCAAAATCCTCCTGCCATCCAATGTGACTACAAACTGACTGCCTGACAAATATGAGAGCGGGCCAAGCCCAGAATAAGGAGAACTGCACACCCAAACACAGGCAAAATGTCGGACCTGCACACTTTGAGGATGAAACAAATACTTAGTGTTTTAAGCCACTGATATTTGAAGTGGTTTGTTACACAGCATAATTGTGGTAACAGAAATCTGATACAGAAATCAGTACTTTCAAGTGAAATGCTGATATATTAAAAATAAAATATAATAAAATATATGCTGGTTAGCAGAGGCTTACAAAGGACCATGATACTCTATGGAGCCAGAAAAACTAATGACCTGTTGTGATATTGGAATATGAGAAGAAATATATATTTGGTGTTCATCCTTTGTTCCTGGCACAAGGGTATCTAAAACCCTTGGAATTTCCTGAGTGATAGGTGTGAAGTACATCTTTTGTTATTTGTAATAAACTCCTTTTAAATATATCTGAGTTTACGCTAATGAGGTGACACTTGATGGGCCCCTTTATACCTTTAGGATGGGGCTTGTTGCCAGAGGAACCAAACATCTGATTAGAGATTTGGAACTTGTAGCCTCACATCCCAACCTAAGGAAAGGGAAGAGAGGCTATAGATTGAGTTAATCACCAGTGGCCAATGACTTAACCAATCATGCCTATATAATGGAACGTCCCTAAAAATCCTCAGTGATGATGTTGGAGAGCTTTGGGTTGATGAACACATCAAGGTGCTGGGAGTTTGGCATGCCTGAAGAGGGCATAGAAGCTGCATACTCTTTCCCACATACTTTTCCCTATGCATCTCTTCTATTTGGCTATTCCTGAGTTATATCCTTTATAATAAACCAGTACATGTAAGTCAAATGCTTTCCTGAGTTCTGTGAGAAGTTCTAGCAAATTATAAAGCCCGAGGAAGAGGTTATAGGAAACCCCTGACTTATAGCTAGTTGGTCAGCCATATGAGGCACCTAGACTTAAGATTGTTCTCTGAAGTAAGGGCAGTCTTGTCAGACTGAGCCTTAACTTGTGGGGTCTGCACTAACTCCAGGTAGTTAGTATCAGAGTTGAATTAACTTGTAAGAAACCCAGTTGGTGTCTGGACAATTGAATAATTGGTTGATGTGGGGAAAAAACCCACATATTTGGTGTCAAAAGTTTAGTGTTGCAAAAACACAGAGCATAGTACCTGTACTATGTAGTGGTGGACTATTTCATAAAATTATATCCTTCTATAACTTAATAGATAAAAAATTTAGATAATGAACTTTTTCATTTGGACAAAAGGCTCTCCAGGCTAATGATTGGGAGAGGCAGCTGATTCCTTCTAACTGCATATTATAAGATAGTACTAGAAAGAGGAGTATTCAAAAGGAAAAAAAAAAAAAGAGAAATACTTTGCAAGAGGGGCCAGAACTTGCTAGGTTAAATAACAATTGTTTCTTACCCTGGGCCGGTATAATACTCTCATGTGAGATATGGCCTCAGAGTTCATATCTCACAGTCACAGAGTTGTGAAAGTTTTTGCCATGACCTTTTAAAAAATTAAGGCAATGCCTTCTACACACTTTCAGCTCTCCCAGAAGAACTTCTAGGAAGCTTTAGCTCATGGCACACAGAAGGTTAGCCTGAAACTAGTAGAGAATAAATCCAGAGAGGGAGGCATAGCAGGAAAGTAATTAGGAGTACAGCTTTTGTTCTGCAGGTTGGGTTATAATCACAAAGTTATTCAAGAAATAATAATGAAAAAAGTCTACAGCCTTAGCTAAAAGGGACTGAATCTGCTTAAGTTTTTGTAAAACAAATCTCTGAACCTGCAAATTTTTATTAGGAAACACGTTGAGAGAATTCGGCAGTATTTACTAATGCCTTTATAGAAGTGCCCAGGGAGTCTAGTGGAAAGTGAATGATGTCCAAGGAAGTGAAGTCAAGGTAGATGGAGGAAAATGGACTGAGGAGCCACTCCTGTGGAACAGAAACAATGTCTTTTGAAAGGTTACTTTCCACTCCCAGAGTAGGCGTCTTAGTCAATATCATCCCAGCACGATTTGAAAATTGTGATAGACAGGCTACCGCTCTCTACCTCCTATTGTTCATCTCTATTTAGAAGGAAGGTGTTCATTGTGGTCATTCTGTCTCTGTCTCACCATTGCATCCTTTGGGTTTGTGGGGGTACCATTTTAGTTTATAGTTCTCCAGATTAAGATGAGACTTATTTGGACTTGACGTTGGTCATGAGATCCTATCATCTAAGCTTGATCTGATCAAGTGGAACTGTTTGATTCTGAGTTTGGCCATTTGATTTGTTTAGCCAATGCAATCTTACCACATGTGACACACACAAAAGCTTTTAGTTTTTTTTTTCAGTCTCAGATCCCATCGTGAGAGTATGCTTAGACTAGCTTGCCTGGAAGATGAAAGACACACAGCCTAGTCATCCCTGCAGGCCTGGCTGAAAGTTAGCTTATCAATAAATATGTGTCTGAGTCCAACTGAGAAATGAAGAACCACTCAGCTGAGTCCAGGATAATTCAGTGATCTGTAGACTCATGAGCTAAATGAATGCTTTTTAAGCCACTGAGTACTGGATGCTTTATTATACAGCATCTTGCAATAGACAACTGATACATAGGACCTATACCAGGATATGGCATTTTGAGCAGAGACCTGAATGATTGTAAGGAGACAACCAAAGGGAGCATTCTGGTAAAGGAAGACGGTTAGTGTCAAAAGAAAAACGTGATCAGTCTGAGGAGGAGAAAGGAAGTCAATATATCTGGAGCAGAGTAATTAAAGACAATCAGTAAAACAATGGATTGGTAAATTAAGCAGGAGCCACATCATATGGAGTTTCGCAAACAGGGTAAAATGCCTCTACCGCATTTTCTTCTATGTGTAACGGGACATTTTTAGAACATTTTAAGCGGAGTTTCATATGGTTTAAGTTTAAAAAGTAAGTTTTCTCTGCTTTTATATGATGAATGGATTTCATGGGAGCAAGAATAGAAGTAGGGAAACTAGTTATGAAGCCCGAACCCAGATAATTGTAACTTGGACTCTTCCAGTTGTACGGTTTGTGGGCATGCCTTCAGGAAAGTGGAAGGAGAAAAAATATCTCAAAAGGTAAAGCATAATTACGTCTCTGAAAAGTATTCGCTATTGCATTATATTTTATTTATACCCTCCATCTAAGAAGAAATTTTTAATTGGGAGAATAAATATTTATGATATTGTTTTGATTTTCAGGATCTTAACCAGATCCAGAGTCCCAAGCATCACAGGCATAATTTCCTGAATCATTACGTTTACTTTTGCTTATAAATATTTAATAGCGTTTCTTGCTTACATACCTTCTATCTATCTATTCTATCTCTTTGTGCCCAAGACACACTCAAGTAGAGTCCACAACATTGCTCTAATTATGATTGAACATGTATATTTTATAACTTTCCCATTGAGGACATACAAATTGATCTGGATCCTTCTTCATGCCATTAAAAATAGTCCAGAAATTCTAAATTATTGATTATATATGACTTTATTAAATTAGTTTAATGTTAATATTAAATTAGAATAAAATCACCATGAGGCTACTCAAATAACAGGAACATTTGTCCCCATGGTATCTTTTGAAGTAACTACTGATCCCGGCAGCAATATTTCACTGGAGGCTGTTGTAGGAACTTACGAGTTTGATGAATTATACAGATTTTGCACGTAATAGATCCTTCATTCTATGTGTAAATATTACTAATAATTAAAATTGTATCACTGGACTATACTTTAAAAGTTAATTAGTTCATTCTTTCCGTCAGTGTAATGATGTTGTCAAAACATAAATCACATATAATTTCTCACGTTTCAGGACTTGTCATTGCATTTAGGAAAAAAAATCCAAACAGCCCTTATTGACCTCAGGACCCTGCTTCCTATACCTCCTGTCTATCTCTTTAATTTAACATTTTTCCTCACTCCTTCTAACTATGAGCCGTGATGGCATTTGCAAATCCTATTCCTTCTACTCAAACATTCTTACCTCTTACACTTTTTTTTTTAAGTTTTAAAGATTTTATTTTTCCTTTTTCTCCCCAAAGCCCCCCTGGTACATAGTTGTGTATTTTTCTTTTAGTTTTGGGTCCTTCTAGTTGTGGCATGTGGGACGCTACCTCAGCATGGCTTGATGAGTGGTGCCACGTCTGCGCCCAGGATTCGAACCAGTGAAACCCCGGGCCGCCAAAGCAGAGCATGTGAACTTAACCACTCGGCCAGGGCTGGCCCCCATTTCATACACTTTTTGTATGTGGCATTCATTCTGGTTCTTTTAAATTGTCACCACCTTAAGGATTAGCCTCGGTGTCAGTTCAGGTTCTCTGAGAAGCAGAGGCCAACACAGGATTAGATGTTTGAGGGGTTTAGAGGGGAAACACCTGTGAGGGAATAAGAGGGAGGGAGGCTGAGGATTTGAGAGATCAGGCAGATTTCACTGCAGGCTCACCTGCTGTAAGGGAGTAGAGGAAAGACTATGATAAGATTCAACTGCAATAGATATCCATTACCTCCTTGGCCCCGCCTTCTTACCTGCAGAGCATACTTGGCTTTTTAAGCTCCGGAGCCCCTCCAGTAAGATGGGCTCTCTCCTCTAACACAGCTTCCTCCGTGATGCAATATCACTTTCTTTTTTTGTTTTTTGTATGTTACAGATTTTCCAGAAATACGTGTTGGGATGTTTCATCTTTTGAGCTTCCCATAGTGGTTTTGTTACAGGCTCTTAACATCAGCCCTGATATCAGTTTCCCCACATTGAACCCAGTGTACATGGGGTTAAAACTAAAACCCACCACCCCCTTTCCTGCTTCTCTAGCTCCACTCATGTGTAAATACCTGTTTCTTTAAACTTTGACTCCTTGAGCTTTACAACTAAATGGGAGTTACAAATTGTTAAAAGCCCAGGAGGCCTGGGGTTGGAGGCACACTAAAGTTCAGCTAATCATGTGTCCTTGAAGTTTGCCAGGAAAGCTGCTGTCTGAAGACTGTCAAGGAGAGGAGGCTTCCCAGACCTCAACTCCTCCATTTGAGGCGCTGAACCACCTCAAGCAGGAAGACGAGACAACTGCGAAGGACTCGCACCTGCCGTCCTCCTATCTCGCCATGCCCTCCCCCGCCTCGCTGCAAGCAGCCTCTCAAGGCCAAACCCAGGCTGGTGGGGAGGCACCGACCTGCACAAGCTACGTGTTCCCCCTCCCCTACCCAGAAGCCCAAATAAAAATCCCTACCCATTCCTCATCGGGGAGCTAGCAACTTTTGAGGCATGAGCCCTTGCTTTGCTCCCTGTGCCTGGCATAGTAGAAACCTTTCCTCTTCCACTCAAGACTCTGTTCTCGTTATTTGGATTGGCATCGGGTTCAGGGACCGAACTTGCGGTTACAGTTTCTATTATATAGTTAAGTCCCATTTTGGCTTCGTCATTCTCATTCAACTAGAATCAATTGCTCATCAGTTTCTATGTAATCCAAAACCCTGTAAATATTAGTAGGAGAAAAGGAAATATTTACTTTTTTGTGTTCTTTTCTAGCAAATTTGCAACATTTGTCACAAATTTCATCTTTTATACTTTCCATTTTGAAGCAATCTTGTTGATTTCCTCTACCATTTGAGAATTTTGTCTAATTTTCCTCTGTTAGTGTTCTAAAATTTATACTTCAATGTTTTAATTCTTCTGATAGTTACCCTTACATTTTCAACTGTATATTAAGCTGTTACTTTTTCATCAATTTTTAGAATAAATGTCCTAGAAGGCCAACATGTTTGGCCTGTTTCCACTTTTAACCATATTCTTTTACATCTCCCGTGTTGAAATCATCTCTGTTTTTGGAGAAGGGAACCACATGGCGAGGACTTGAGGATGGTCCCTCGGAGCTGCTTGTGGTCCCTGGCTGACAGCTAGCAAGAAAAAGGGGACCTCAGTCATATGATGGCAAGGAGATGAATTCTGTCAGTACCAGTGAGCTAGAAGCGGCCCTTCAGCCTTAAATGAGATCCTAGTCCTGGACAGCACTTTGATTTCAGCTTGATGAGACGTTGAGCAGTATACCCAGCTAACCTATGCCTGGACTCTTGACCTAGAGAAACTGTGAAATAATAAATTTATGTTGTTTTCAGCTGCGTAGTTTGTGGTAATTTGTTACATAGCAATGGAAAACTAATCTACCATCATCATCTCTTGCCTGGGTTGTAACAGTAGCTTCCTAGCTGTTCTCCTTACTATTCCAGCTGTTACCCATCTCTATTCTCCCAAGCAAGCAGCGCAAAACTTTAAACACTAACTAGAAACATTTTGCTTCTCTGCTGAAAACCATCCATAGATTTCTAATTTCAGTTAATGTAAAAGCCAGTCTTCACAGAATGTCTAAAATGCTTTCTCGTGTCCTTGAAAACATTCTGTCTCCCCCATGGTTCTCCGTGCCCATGCTCCTCCAGTGATTCCGTCTGTAGTTTTAACACTTTACGTCTTTTCCTGCTTCAGGCACTTGGTTTTTCTCTTTCTTTGTTTGGACTTTTCCCCTAAATATACGCAAGTCTAATTGCCTCAGTGAGGCTTCATGAACACCCTAAGGAAGATAACTCACTTCTTGTACTTCAGCAATCTATTTTTGTTCATAACATACATCACTATCTTATGTTATGGATATTTTCTTGTTTATTTAGTCATTGTTTTTCACCCCCAAGAGAATATAATCTCCATGCAGATGGGGACTTTATTGTGTTCATTGCTAAATCACCAGTACCTAGAACGCTGCTTGGAAACTAGTAGGCGTTCCCTAAATATTTGTTAAATAATTGAATAAGGAAAGAAAGGAAGTTTTGTCAGTAACTCTGTTTTTATTTTTAATTTCTTTCACTGTTTTGTTGGAGTTCCAGATTGATTTTGAACTCTATTCTGCTTCGATGTCTAAGACCATCATGAGTGTACGCACAGTCGTTCTAAGTCTATATGCAGGATGTAAACTTCCCTTGTTTCCAGTCCTCACTACATATGGCAAGGGACCAGATCTTCCTGTGTACTGCTCTTTTATTTGACTTGTTTGTTTACTAATTACCATAATGATTATTCCATGATTGCATGGTACTTTTGAATTTAAGATTTGTGTTTGGTGTTTTTAATTTTTCCCTGGGGCTTTAGAGAAGTTCTATTTCTTCTCTCTCTGTGTTAATCTCTCTCTCTCTCTTTCCGCTTTGCATGTTCGTTTCTGTTGAACTTGGAGGAGGATTCTGAGCCTCAGAGGACATGGTGGCCCTAGTCTCAATACCTTTTCTTTCTTACTGCCTCAAGATTTCACAAATTTTCAGTTTCATGGGTAGTACTCATTTACATTTTTGCACTTAAATGTATTCTGTTTGGGATCTATTTTTTATCACCTGGATCAGGGCCACCTTATTACTTTCTGGACACTGGTTTTTGAACATGTCTTTCTCCATAAAAATATTAAAAATGATATTTTTATGATCACATTAGTATGAATATGGATATATTAATTTTATATATTAAAGTATTTTCTTCAACTTAAAACTTTTTTTTATTTTTAAAAGAAAGTTTTAAAAATTTGTGGCCATTAAAAGCATTGTAGGCCCTAAACACTTTGCCTATTGAGTTTAATATATGCAACCTGAACATAAATATACTTTTAATAGAAGAATATGAATTCCTTCAGTCTGCCATCCCTATAAAATATTTCCTATAGTGCTTTATAAATATGAAAAATAATATTGATAATTATAAATTCACATTAATTATCATTTGAAGAAAATTTTTTTAAAGTAATTAAATATTACATCAGAACATAGCTAGCACCATATGCCTAGCCAATATTGTCCAGTCCCTCACTAATTTTTTTAAATAACTTTATTGACCTGTGATTAACATATAGAAAGGTGTAAATATTTAATGTACACGACTTGATGAATTTGGAGATTAAGTATACACCCGTAAAATCATTACCACAATCTCTACCATAAACATATCCACCACATCCAAAAGTTCGCCCCTGCTCTCTTTGTTATTATTGTTTGTGATAAGAATACTTAACATATGACCTAAACTTTCAGCAAATTTTTAAGTATACAATACAGTTTTGTCACTAATTTTTAAAGAATATTTTTTCTACTTGTTTGTTTTCTATGTGATATCAAATGGATTAGTTGTTTTGAATGTTACCTTTATCAGTACAGTGTGAATTCTACATATATTTTGTGAGTTTGTGGTAAAAATATAAAGCAATGCATTAGGTGTGCCATCCAATGTCTCAATGTCTTCTTTAAGCTTTCTTCATATTTTCTCTGCCATAGGATATCTCAGTCGCTACTTATAATCCAACCATCTGGCTCAGCGGGAAGTCTGGGAGCACATTCTCCACCCTCACACCCTTCACTTTCTCCATCCTTTCTTCACAAAGCTTTGCTTATTCTATCCCCAGAACAGTTCTGAAGTGCAGACCTGCATTTCTGCTCCACTAGGTTGGTGAAACAGCCTCTTAACTGGCATTGCTGCTAACAGTCCCATTCCCTTTCCAGATGCTCTTCCACTTTTAGGTGGAGTGAAATATTTTATATATACGTGTGTGTTTACGTATGTATGAAGTGGTAGATGCTTTGTGTATTCTTTATACATCATCTATACATTATATATATAGAATGATGTATACAATGAATAGACATTTAGTGAAATAATATTAAAGAAGAAAATTATATTTTAAAACGAGCAAAAAGAGTGTTGGACAGAAAAATTAAAATTACTTTACAAGAGTTATATTTATATAAGCATTTTGGAGCTTATAAAAACTCTTTTCATGACTCAATAGATATTATATAGATAATTATGACATTGCAAAATTAATATTGATTATGAAAATGTAAAATAGAGATCTCGGATTTCTCCAATAACTATTAAACTCAAATTTATATATGAAATTCATTTTATCTGTTTATTGTTTTTCTATTAGATGAATGTGTGTTTTCTGTCTAAATGGAATATCTGCTCCTGTATTAAACTTTTGTTTTGAAGATGAACAATTAGAAGAAAGATCATCATTAAATTTATCTTGGGGTTCATTACAGTTTGTAAAGAGATTCTACTAAGTACTATAAAATTTACTGCTTGCATTATGAAAATGTTTATGGAATTATCTTGATCATTTTGTTGAATATCATGGTTTCTCACAATATAATACAAAAACATGCATTGACTTACTGTAATAATGCTAGATTTATAAGGATTTTATTTAATATGACAAGAAAGTTTGCGTGGTTTACAGATTCAATTTTCAAGGCTATACTCTTAAAACATAGTATTAGGGAATATTAAGCATCTTAAAAATTACTTCACTTATATTCACCTGAAGCTGCCAAAGACAATCTGTTTCTTTATATAAAAAGAGGAGTGATAAAATTCAAAGGAGATTTATTTGAAGCTACTTAAGGCATTGGAAGATCATAAAAATCCTAAGACAATGTTTAAAATACCTTCCTGTTTGACAACAGTAATTCTGAATTTAGGCTGTTCTAAAAATAGCTAATTCCTTATTTAAGTTATTGACTAGATATTGATTGTATAAAGCCTTTCACACTAGATTTACAGTTTAATTCACGTCTTAATTTTCTTGTTTTTTCAGTGTTTTGTTGAAGAATTGCATTTTCTCACAAACCTATGAATGGAAACTTTGTGATGCAATATTTAGTGACCAGCTTATTTGCTACACGTTAGGTGTTTCAAAGCCTGCCTTACCTCTGACACTGAAAAGAAGCTTTAACTCTCCACCAACTTCAGTGTAGCTACTCAGAAATACACACTAACTTGTGGTTTATTAGGTGAATCAAGACACGAAAGCTGCACAAAAATCGTTAGGATAAAACATAAATACACTTGTAAGGTAGACCAACACTATCCAAATATTTATGTTTTAAACTATTGTTAAAATTGTGATAAACTCAGTCTGAGACCTAACAATCAGTTGCCTTCAGGTGAATGAGAGGAGGTCCAAACCCTCCTCATCATTGAGTATATTGCAGAAATAAACATGTACTGAGGTCGCTAAATAAGACATCTAAATTTAATTCCCTTTTGTATTTTATTGAGGTAAAATATAACATAGGCCATTTTAATCATTGTAAGTGTACAATTAAGTGACATTAACTATATTAATGCTTCCAAATTCTTATCTAAACTACATAAAATTGCATCTCCTTGAATGCATTATTAGTCAACACACACGCAAATGAGATGTGATATTTTCAGAAATAATTGGGAGTATTTTCTACCACACTGTGTTTTAGGATCAATGAGAGATAACAACGAAGTCATGAATTTTATGAATCCCTGTGTAAGAAAAGGACATTTCTGATATCAATTTACAAAGGAGAGAGTTAAAATGAATACCACAAAAAGTTCTTAGTGTCAGAATTTATTGTAGCTTTATCTCTATGCTGCTACCTTTTCCACTCATAACATCAAAGATATTTAGTGTCAGAATTTATTGTAGCTTTATCTCTATGCTGCTACCTTTTCCACTCATAACATCAAAGATATGCAGTGGATATTTACACTGTATTCCTCATTTAATAACTGTACTTCTAATCTAATACCACAGTGTTCACACGAGTTTTCCCCTTTTTCTATGTGTGTACCTTGATTCTCCATCAGTCAGGACCTTTAATCCCTCTACCCATAGTATGCTTGCTTATTTCTCACTAACCTGTGCATAGCCAAGTTCTCTGGGCTCCTGTACCATCTTGTCTCAGCACAATTCTCATGCAGATTGTCCTCACCACCCTTTTCAAGTCTGCCAATATCTATTAGCCTGAATTTGAACGAAAAAAATGAGAAGAAGAATGGAAGTGGGTAAGGGAAAAAGGGATGGAAGAGATGAAGGATAAGAAAGGAAGTCTGATTTCAAGTTTTTATAATCTGAAACTAGAAAAAAAATTACTAACTACTTGGGAATCATTTTACAAAACTTTTCTTATAACACTAATGGGTTACCACGTTTTCCCTTAAGTGTCTTGTTATTCTGCTGTTCCCAGAATACTAAAACAGACCCAATGAAAGGTGGCTTGTAGAAAATTTCTCACTGGGACTCACGCAAGTTAAATCTCTTGGCTTATTTGTACCATGTTGTAAGGATAGGGTAGGTCACAACATTTTCAAATTACCTGAGAAGGTTTATATTCCTTCGGCTATGTTTCACACCCTAGAGGCGTATATTTTTGGCCACTTCTAATCAAAGGTGTATCATGTAACCTCTAAATTAAAAGATCCCTGTGAATTTCCTAAGGAATTCCCTCTCTTTAGATCATTTCTCAGACATAGATTCCTGGAAAAACCTCCTACGTACCAAATAGTATTTTAGGGGTTTAAGTGGAAAAAGTGAAGGCAGTTAGAAGGCTCATGGAGGAGGCCGTGTAAGTTATTGGTCACCTGTGCTAGACCTATGGGAGTAGAGATGGATGAGAGTTGACAAATGTGGGATATGCTGTATGGTGGAATTTGTAGATGTGGATTATTTTCAGAACTAAAAAAAGGAAATAAAGTGATGTTATATAGATTATAAATTTGAAAATTAACAACAAGGTAGATATTAATATGGCACAATTAAACTTGTCTTCCACCAATCTTAACTCTCAATTTCTGGTCATATTACATTTTAGAAAATAAAGGAAGACCTATGTTCTTGATCTCTTGTAGGAAGAAAAAAGTAGAACTGTAAGAAATGTGTGCACCTTAATGAATAGTGCAAGCTGGAGTGCTGTTTGGCAAATAAAAAAAATTGATTTGTGTCTTAGTTTCAACACATCCTAACCATGTGTACCCATCATAGGCCTTTAAACAACATGTACTGCCTCTTTTTTCTATAAATTGTCACATCAGTAATAACAGCTACTCTGACAAATCTCCAGTTTATTCTGAAGTTCATGTGGAATCAATGGGGTAAAATGCTTTGAGTCTTTTACCATTTGTTTTGTTGTTGTTACTTGCTGTAGTGGTAATTTTCATAGCACAGATGAGGCTAGCTGTCACAGAGTTGGAAAGACGAAAGAGCAAGCTGTTGTTGACATTTCTAGAAAAAATGAGTGTAAGTTTCTGTGCAGAGTAAATTTGCCTAATTATGTTTCTGTACTAGTGTATCAAAATTGGAAAAAGCAAAAATTACTGAATGGAACCGCGTGTACAATGAATATATAAATATAATTGAATATAACTACAACTGAAAAGAACTAGAAATATAACTTTGGAGGTAAAAGATCATCTTATCCTTTTGTAATTTCCTTCCTAGGCTCAAGTATTGATTTTAAGTCATCATTCCACACCCTTGGTAAATAATTATATTTATTTTAATTTTGTAGTTAGACACTATTTGTGAAATATCCAATCAGGTTTTTTCTCTTTTTGAGTCCTCTCCAAGTACTCTATGTCCTTCTCATCTGAAATAGAAGTATTTTGACATAGTACTCAGCACAATAAGGGGTGTAAATAACCAGAACTTAAAGCATCATTGCAAATATACAAGTAAATCACTTTGAACTCATGTATTCATTTAACAATTTTTGTTGTTATTGAATGTCTCCTATGTATTTGACACTGTTTCAAGTAGCTGGGGCTCATCAGTAAACAGAATTTCTTGGCCTTGTGGTATTTTCATTCTAATGAGGAGAAAGCCAACACACAATAATGAAGATAAGTTAGTTGTATGTATCGCAATTTTATTTGAACTATGGAAGAAATAAAAAAAGTCTTGCAGTATAATCGGGATTGACATGCTGCTAGGGTGAGAAGATGTGTGATCACATCTTTAAATAGGGCTCTTTCCGGGGAAAGAGATTTTTTGGAGAAAACGCTTGACTACAGTAAGGGAAAGAGGCACCTGGTGAAAGAAAGATTTAGAAAGAGTCAGCACAAAGTCTCTATGGTGAGAATGTGACTGCTGTGCTCAAGAAAAGTAAAATACCTGTGTGACTGGAATGGGTAAGTGGAAAAAAGTAGAGGATGAGTGAGAGAGATAATTGGCCTTTATACTGGATGAAATAAGGAGCCACTGTAGAATGTTTAAATGAATCATAGCCTTTGTCGTGTATATATATTATTATATATATATATATATAAAATCTAGTTCAACGTTCATATTTGAAATGAGGAGATACGATTATAATCAGGGAGACCTGCCAGAAGCTCTTTTAATAATCCAGTACGAGGTGATGGCAGCTGTAATCAGGGTTATGGAGGTGGAGGAGTTTGAAGTGCTTGAATTGGATATACATGGAAGGTAAAGGTTTGTGAATTTGCTTATGGATTGTATATGATGTGTGAGTAAAACAGAAACATGGAAATAATCGCAAATTTTTTTGACTTTAGCAACTGAAGAGATGGAGTTGTCATCAACTGAGATAAAGAAGTTGTTAGAGGAGGTGCTTTAGGGACAAATATTGAGATTTCAATTTTGACGTATGTTAGATGTCCAAATGGAGATGTTAAGAAAATAATCAGAGGGGATTTACGCACCACCGTCACAGTACTAAAATATTCTGTATTTGTCCATATATTGTCTTTACAAGTGAGTTTTATACATTCATATCCTTTTGTGTTTTTGTTGAGCATCCTTTCATTTCAACTCAAAGAACACTTTTTAGCCTTTTATATAGGCAGGTCTAGCGGTGATGAACTTCTTTAGCTTTTTTCGTGTAGGAAAGTCTTTATGTCTCCTTCATTTTTGAAGAATAGTTTTGCTGGATGTAGTATTCTTGGCTGGCAGGTTTTTTTCTTTCAGCATTTTGAATATATCTTTCTACCCGCTTCTGGCCTACAAGGTTTCTGCTGAGAAATACACTGATAGTCTTCTGGGAACTTCCATGTATGTAATGAACCACTTTTCTCTTACTGCTTTAAAATTGCCTTTGTCTTTGAATTTGACC
This sequence comes from Equus przewalskii, assembly GCF_037783145.1. Lineage (NCBI taxonomy): Eukaryota > Metazoa > Chordata > Mammalia > Perissodactyla > Equidae > Equus > Equus przewalskii. The sequence goes on from NC_091846.1 coordinate 59,808,307, forward strand.
ATTTGATTATAATGTGTCTTTATATAGACTCTTTGAGTTCACCTTGTTTGAGATCTTTTGGACTTCATAAATGTGAATGTCTATTTCTCTCCGCAGATTTGGGAAGTTTTCAGCCACTACTTCTTTAGATAAGCTTTTGGTCCCTTTCTTTCTCTCTTCTCCTTCTGGGATATAAGCTTAGCAGTTCCTCAAAAAGTTAAATTTACTTCCTGGATTCTGTCTTTTCCTTCTGGAAATGAGAGAATAATGTCAGTTGGAGATGAAAATTTGAAAGTCAGAAAAATATAGATGTAAATTACAGTCATCAGGTCAGATGAGATCATGAAGAAAATATATGTAGCTAGACAAGAAGAGAACAAGAGACTGAATCTAGGGCACTTCATCATTAAGAGGTTAGGATGAAGAGGAGGGACCATCAAGGAGACTAAAAAGAAACAAGTGGTGAAGAGGGAAAACAGAAGAGTGAGTATGGCCTCAGAGCTGAGTGAAACACTTCATCAAGGAGGGAAACATAAGGCTATCGTGGAGAAGGGAGTGGCTAATCCCAGGAAACATGGCTGATACTAGAGTAAACTGAGGATTAAGAACTGACCACTGATTTAGCAATGTGTAAGGTAGTCAGTAACCTTGGCAAGAGCAGGTTAGTTAGTTTAATGAGAGGAAATTCTTCCGTTAGACTGAGTTTAAAAGAGAATGAAAAACTACAGAATGGGATAAAACATTTTCAAATTATGGTAATGGACTATTATACTATGATAATTGTATCTAGAATACATAAAGAACTCTTAAAACTGAATAATAAAGACAAATAAGCTGATTAAAAGATGAGCAAAGGATTTGGATAAAATTTCTGCCATAGAAGATATACAAACGGTCAATGAGCAGGTGAAAAGATGTTTGACATCATTAGTTGTCAAAAAAAAATGTAAACTAAACTACAATGAGATACCACTTCCCATCCACTAGAACGACTATAATCTAAAAGACAGACAATTACAAGAGTTGACAAAGATGTGGAAAAATCAGAACTCTCATAGATTGTTGTGGGCTTGTAAATGCACACAGCCACATTGGAAGTTTAACAATTGCTTCAAAAGGTAAACTTAGAATTATTGTAAGACTTATTATTTTCACTCTTAGATATATGCCCAAGATAAATAAAAACGTATGTCCACACACACACACAAACACTTATACATAAATGTTCATATAAGCATTATGCACAACAACCAAAAGCTGCAACAACTCAAATGTCAACCCACTATTGAATGGATAAAAATAATGTGTTATATCTATGCAAGGGAATATTATTTGGCAATAAAAAATAATAAAGTAATGATAGATGCAGCAGTATGGATGAGTCTTGAAAACATTAGGTTAGATAAAAGAAGCCAGTCACAAAGGACCACATATTGTATAATTACATTTAAATAAAATGTTCAGAATAGATAAATTTATGGAGGCAAAAAATAAATCAGTGATTGTGCAGAGTTGAGAGTGGAGGAATGTTTCCTTGTGCTTCTTTGTAATCTATCTACTGAACAATGGCTCGTGGCAACCTATATTCTCTTCTCTCTCACAACAGTTTTCCATTTTCTACAATTTCACATAAATTGAGTTATGCAGTATGCAGTCTTCATTAACTCAAACACAAACCTTTTGAAATTTATGTATGTTTTGGCCATATCACTGGTCTGTTCCCCTTTTTTGCTAAATAACATTCTATTGTGTTGTACCGCAATCTGAATGCTATGAATATTCCAGTACAAGTTTCTGTATGAGTATGTTTTCATTTCTCCTGGGTAAATGTTTAGAAGTGGGATTGCTCACTCATGTGATAACGGCATTAATTACTCTATAAGAAACTGCTAAATTGTTTTCCAAATTGGTTGTATCACTTTTGCATTTACACTAAGAATGTAATTGAATCTTAAATGTTCCACATCTACACAACACTTGGTATTGTTTGTCTTTTTAATTTAAATATTCTAATGTGAGTGGAATGGTATTTCAAGGTGGTTTTAATTTGCATTTCCCAAATGATTGATGACATGGAGTATCATTTTGTATGCTTATTTGCCATTCTATATCTTCTTTGGTAAAATGTTCGTTTAAATCTTTTGCCCATTAATTGTTAGGTGGTTTATTTTCTTATTATTGAGTTGTAAGCATTTTTTATACTTTCTGGACATAAAACTCATTGATTATAAAACTTGGAAATATTTTCTCACAGACTTTGGTTTATATTTTTTCTTTCTTAATAATTTACATCATAAAGCAAAAGGTTTCATTTTAAAATATACTTCATCCATTGTTTCTCTTTATTTTTCATGCTCCTCCTCCTCCTCCTTCTTTCTCTCTCTCACTTTTTTCAGTGTGTATCCTGTTTAGGAATTAAATCTTTGCATAACTCAAGGTCAACAAAGTTTTTCTCTTATATTTCCTTCTAGAAGTTTTATATTTTTAGCTCTTACATTTAGCTCTAGTATCCATTTCTACTTATCTTTATGATATGAGATGACAGTTTTGATTCATTTCTCCTGCAGTGTGCCCATATAAGTTATTGGGAACATGATCTTCAAACTACAAAATTGTCATGGCTTATTTTAAATTAAGAATTAGTTGTTTTATTGTCCACAAATTTATATCTATTTGATTGAAGCAATATTTGTGGTTTCCAAGTAAGATTTTTTTTAATTTTGAGTACCTGTTTTTTCTAACAGCCTGGGCTTATTTTATGGTCTTAATTTCTTAAATTTGTATGAAAATTTTAATTGTTATTTCAAGAATTTTCTTTCATTTCCTAAGTTATCTCTGTTTATTCAGAGTCTGATGTCTCTCTTCATAGTGCACTTCTCTTTTGCTGTAGACTTTCCTCAAATCTATATACTTTTTGTTCTTTTGTATTACACAGTTCTGATAGTCTCATTGCCAAATGACTATCTCAAGGCTGTATGCTTGAGGTGGCTTCTGGGAGCAGGGAGATCAAGCAAAACACATATTCCGAAGGCAGGGAGGAGGTGAGGAGCCTCTAGTTGCCCAGATCAAGTTCATGGGTCAACTGGTGGTCACATCTTCTTGACGACTTCCTCCAAAAGTCAAGCACATTCAGGAAGACAAAAATAAAGGTTCGCTGCCTATGTGTAAATTCTCAGATGCTGGTTACTCTGTCTCCTCCAATTAAATTCCCGATGTGTTCCTCAGTTCTGCTTTAACATCTGTTTTTCTTATATTCAAACCTCTTATATCAGTACCTTCTTTCTTGCAGCCTTCTTCTGTGAGTATTCTGGTCAATATGGCCTCATCTGTTCCAAAACACTCTTAAACTCTTTAAAAACACTGAGCTGCTGATGGCTACCTCCTCTCATTCTCAACACACATACACCAACTCATATTACATGTGAGTAAACTTTTTAATTGGGCTTTTAGTATACATGCCTAGATGCCAATTTGTCATTCATTTCCTAAGGAAGATTGAATAAGGCATACACTTTAAAAATAGAGTTGTTATACTAACAGGTAAATATTGTATTACATGAACACAATGATGATGATGTGGAAGAGGAGGAGAAGTATGATAATGATACGAATGATTGATGCATTGGAAATTACCTTCCAAGAAGTAATCAACTTATGAAAACAAAGTCTTCCAAGCAGAGATCAAGTGCATGTGAACGTGTGAACTCTTAGCAGCCCATTATCTCAGATTTCTGCCTTTTGGGTTATACTCTTATGATGAAAGTTTAAAATTCATATTAGTTACTAAAGACTATCTTCCTTAAACAGTGGTTTTATGGATTTGAATGTCTGGATTTTTATCAGTTTATTTTTGAAGGAATAACAGTGGATGCTGAAAACTTCTACAAAATACTCTTGTGTAAATTATTTCACTATATCTTTATAACAACAATGTATATTATGAACTTTTGTTATAACTTTATGTTTCCTGGCACAAGCAAGGAAAACTGAGTTTTTACAAAAGGACAGGTAATGTTGTAGGTTTTGTCAAGGCAAAAATTTCACTGGACAAAGTTCAACAGGTAGGGAAGATTTTATTCAAGGCTGTTGCAATAGGGAAGAAAGACTAACACTCAGCCTGAACTCAACCCCACTGACATAAAGGGCTGGAGAGATTTTAAAAGCTGAGATGGGGGTGAGGGATCATAAACTATCTGTGTTTCCTAATTGGCCTTACCCAAAGAAAAAGTAAACTTTCTCTTATCTTCATGACATGAGGTCCTTTTACAACTTAGACCAAGGGCACCTCTGAATTTGGGCTCCTGCCCTCCCAGCAGACTGAGACATAGGACTGCTACCTTCTTTGCTGCTAATGTTTTAAATGGATGACTCCCAGGCCCTGGAGAAACCATCATGGGCTGTAAAATTATCAAAAGGATTTAAAAAGACTTACATCTAAACAGGATCGAGAAAGAATTTGCAATTTCAAGTTCGTAAAGTAAATACTCTAAGAAAAAGGAGGAGGAACCTCTCTGGTTAGGTTGTCTGGATTCCGTAAGATCCAGGGTGAGAGGGCGGTCAGGGACTAAGAGTCAGGAAGAAGCATGTCTGAAGTTTAATCAAGCTGAGGAAAATATTAAGGTCAATATACATCACCTGTACAAGTGTTCGTAGCAAGCTATGAGATAGACATTCTTTTCTTTCTAATTCTTAGAAGAATCGCAGTGGTTTTAAAGGATCTGACAAAATTCATAAGGCTGTCTTTGGTAAACCCAAGATTCAAATTTAGTTCTATTAATTACAAATTACTTTTTCCTAACCAAAAAGTTTTTACTAATACAAAACATTGCTATCTGAATTTTCGTGCTTCTACTTTCTATTTTATACACCACCTAAAGCTAAATTAAGAAAGAATCCAGGAAAAAAATGAGACATTAATAGACTCTAAAAAGCTACAGAAGTTCTAAGAGAGATTCAAAAGGTTAGGGATCAAAGGCCTCATGTTTTCAAAGTGCACATTATCTATGCCAAATTATTATGCTAATGAGTTCCCACTGAAGAGCTCACATTTATAAAAAAGGTTTTCATATTACAAATTTAGAGTCAAAATTTCCTGACGTATTCCCTAGCCCAGGGAAACAGCCTTAACTCATAAAGGCCAGAAGGACATTATTTCCTAAAGCTGTCTCTCTTTAAATTGATGACTTTATGAAAAAATGTCTGCCAGGAAAGTTTGTTGTAATATGAAATACTCATCCCTAAACACATTTTTCCACTGTCACATTACATTACCACGAAGATGTGTTCCATCTGTAGTCTGGCTTGTATCTTTTCCAGGTATCTTATACTGAAGTAACAGTGGACTCTCCAGGTCTTAAATGCTGCTCTCATGCTAATAGATATAAGGTGCTAGTCCTGCCTGACCCAGTGAAGTTCAATGGTTTACAGCTATTATTAATGGTCTAACCTTTCTCCAGATATACTGTTATGTGTAAAGCTAATATGCAAAGCAAACTAAAACTTAGTATCTGTATTTGGAGAAGGATTTGGACTCAGAAATCTCCTGTACATGACCAGAACTTTTCAACAATCCCCGAGGCACTTTTGTAAGAACATGAGACTCCATGGAAATAACTTAGCAAATGAGCTATCTGGTATAATCTCCACATATTTAGGTAAGTAAACTGGAGGAAAAAAGATAACAATCCACATGGCTTGCATTTTACAAATAGTATAAAATAAGACTTTAACCAGTTTAGTCTTGATTCGGTGTGATTTCCAGGTTTACTAGTTCTCAAATAATTAGAAATCCATATAAAGGTGAAAGAAAATTTCAAGTTTGAAATGTTTAAGGAGAAAAATGTGAAATGTTCAAATTCAAAAATGTGTCTTCCTAGACTTAACAATTCAATAAAAAGATCATTTCATTTATTTGATTTCTACATTGATATTTACTTCACATTCATTAAAAAGTTGAAACTTATGACATGAAATTAGTGAAACCAATACATTTCTGCCCTTATTTCTAGTGTACCAAATTCCTATCTTTTGTTTTTTTCAAACAAGTTAGCATTGGTAATTCATCTTTCACAATCTGATGTCAAGAATAGAGGTCCTTATTTGGAAATCTAAAATATTTTGCTATTAGGAAACCTAATCTCAAAAATAGTCATTCTGGGCCTGGCCCCGTGGCCGAGTGGTTAAGTTCGCGTGCTCTGCTGCAGGAGGCCCACTGTTTCGTTGGTTCGAATCCTGCGCACGGACATGGCACTGCTCATCAAACCACGCTGAGGCGGCGTCCCACATGCCACAACTAGAAGGACCCACAACAAAGAATACACAACTATGTACCAGGGGGCTTTGGGGAGAAAAAGGAAAAAATAATAATTAAAAAAAAAGATCATTTAAAAAAATAGTCATTCCACTTTTGATTGATATTTCTGATAGATACTTCTTCTATCAACTAAATTCCAAAATTACTTAGAAAAATACTTAGTCTTCTCTCTAATGATTTCTTTTTGCCCCATTTGCTGACTCAGTTTATTTACAAGATTACACCATTCATTCACCATTGTCTCTCTGTCAAACAATATAGTAGGCATTAAAGTCAATAAAAGAAACATAGGGTCACAGATACAGCCTTCTAAAATGAGCTTCTTATCTATCTGGAGTCTCCCCAGATCAGATCCTGTTGTTATGGTCGTGTGTTTCCCTCATATTCCACAATTCCTGGCTGTACCTGCAACACTCTTTGCTCAGTCTTTAATAGGCGAATATTATCCAAGTTGTGATGGTAGAACCTCCTTTAATCTTAATGTTTACTCTCTGGGGGACAACCTTTGCCCCTCTGAGGAATTTAAAATGTGCTTTTTCTTTTGCATCTAAACATCTTGAGATTTTCTAAATAATCATATCCAAAAATATTCTACCAATAGATATACAAGGAAAATTAAAATGATTTGTTAAAGCATCTTTCCCAATTATTTTAGGGTTAAGTTCAGTTTTTGTACTTTCCAATCCTATAGCACATTTTTAAGTTCGACAACAGAATAGGTCTATGATAGACAAAATTAATAACATTATTTAACAAACTTGATTTTCACATCTATACAAATCTTGCCCAACATTTTCTGAGAGAAATAGTGGCAGTAAAATAAGTTTACTAGAACAATTAAATAATATATTCTAGTGGTTAAAATCATAAGCACTGACAATAACAAATGCTGACAAGGATGTGGAACAATAGGAGCTCATTCAATACTGGTAGCAATGAATAAATGGTGCACAAGGGATTTTTAGAGAGGCGAAACTATTCTATTAGAACAATAATGGAGGACACATGATATGCATTTATCAAAATGCATAGAACTATACACATAAGAGCAATCCCTAATGTAAATTATAGGCCTTAGTCTAAAATAATATACCTATGTTTGTTTACTAATTGTAATAAATGTACCACACCTATGCAAGATGTTAATAATAAAGAAAGTTGTGAGCCTGTGAAAGAGAGAATAAATAAGAACTCTTTGTACAATATGCCTAATATTCTTAAACATTAAACTGCTTTAAAAAAAAGTCTAGGGATTTCTAAAAATTAAATAGTTATAAATCTAGAAAAACATGTATAGGACTTGCATAGTAAAAACTAGAAAATGCTGATATAAATAAATGGAGAAATATATGTTGTTTGTCAATTAGAAGTCTCAATATAGTAGAGATATCATTTCTTTCCAAATTGATCTACATATATAACACAATTCCTGTCAAATCCAAGCAATATTTGTTTTAAATACAAATATGGCTACCCTAAAATATATGTGGAAAAGCAAAAGAACCAAAATAGATAAAACATTTTTTAAAAGAAGCATGAAGAGGTATGAATCAACCTATCCTATTTCAAGACTCAATATAGAGCAACAGTAACTAAGACCAAACCTGGTCATTTTAAACACACACAAATATGTGCAATGATTTTTTGACAAATATGCAAAAGAAATTAAATGAAAGAAAGATAATATTTGCAACAAATAGTGCTGGAGCAATTGGACATCCATAGGCAAAATAATAATAATAATAATAATAATAATAATAATCTGGACTTATTTCCCTCCTCACAAAAAAATTAACTCAAAATGGATCATGAACTTATTTGTAAAATGTACAACTGAAAAAATACACAAGACAGCCCCAGTGGCCTATTGGCTGAGTTTGGCGTGCTCCGCTTCAGCCGTCTAGCTTCATTTCCTGGGCATGGAGCTACACCATTTGTCTGTCAGTGGCTGTGCTGTGGTGGCGTGGCGGCTCACGTACAAAAAGAGGAAGAACCACAACAGATGTTAGCTCAGGGTGAATCTTCCTGATCAAAAAAAAAAAAAAACCACAAGATAGAATATGAGAAAATCTTCATGATCTAGGACTGAGGATAGAGAAGGTTCTTAGACTTGGCATTTAAAAGTATGAACCATAAAAGGAAAAAATGGTGAATTTCACTTTATTAAAATTTAAATCTTTTGTCCTACAAAAGACCCTGTCAGAATATTCAACAACTCCCAACAGGAAGAAAATATTTGCAAACTGTGTATGCAACAAAAGACTAATATGTAGAGTTCTTTATGTAAAGAAACTCTCTAAACAGTAAAAGAAAAATAGGAAATGGGCAAAAGACGTTATTTAACATTTCACCAGAGAGGGTATACAGATGAAAAGCACAAGAAAAATACATTAAACATCATTAATTATTAGGAAAATGTAAATAAAAACCACAATAGATAACACTTTCAGCATTATGTTGATACATATTATAATAGATATTATTTTCAACATTATGTTTAGGCAGTTCACTATTCTAGTCAATACTCAATATGTATTTTTTGAGAGACTAATTACTATAAACTAAAATTTTATGTTAAAGAATATGTACATTTTGGTGTTCTAAATATATACATAATATTTAAGATAATTTTACTGATTAGAATGTAGGTAAAAATTGTCATTTCAATTTTAAATATACACTCAATTAATTAGAGTAACTTTATGATAATACCTGAAATCTAATTCCTACAAAATATAGAAATATAAAACAACAAAATTTATAACATATAAATTTAATTTATTAGACATAAATATTATTTGACTACTCAGGAATGTTTTATTTCTACATTAATTAAAATATAGCATGGAAATGAAAACAGAAATTTAATATATTAAAACTGTAAACACAGTTTAAAATAATCAAAGAAGTTTAATTAACTGTTTCTAAATGGACTTTATGTTCTCTTAAGTACTCTTAAATGTAATTTTTAATGCTTACTTGACATATAAATAGAACGGTATAAACTGTATCCTGAATTTAAAAGCTTAATGAATATATAATTTTACTTGTAACTTTAACTAATTGAATATTAATCTTTAAAATCTTAATAAATTTGTGAATGGTCCTCTCTGAATACACACACACATGCGTGTGCACAAAACACAGACGAAAACATCAATGAAAATTCAACTCTGCCATATCATGCCAAATGGAAAGTCAGAGAAAGCTCTATGGAGGAAAATGAAGTTAAGCATAAAGTAACCTATCCTAACATCATATAGGAAGAAAAAGAAAAGTAGAGTACATAGCATAAAAAGAATCAGTGGAGAAACAATTTTAGAAGAAAGAATAGCTAGGGAGACATACTAAAATTCATTATGTGCCTTGATTTATAAGGTAAAATTCTGAGATGAGATAACATAAAAAATAAGCCTGATAAGGCAAAAATGAACTTTGAAGAGCTCAAGAAATAAACCAAAGGTCAAGAAAGTAGGGTTAAATAACTAACACATGATACATAAATTGCAAACAGAATAGATGTGGTGATAATAAATCATTGAGATTAGGAAAAAAGCTAAGATAATTATAGTGAATCCAGAAGAAAAAGGAGAAAAGAAATTAAAATTATTAAATAGATAATTTAATACATATGTAGAACAGATAAAGAATATAAAATGTTTGGATATTTGAAGTTTCTAAAGTAGAAAACTCCATTAATGGAAAATCAAAAATTTCAATATTTGAAGGAATGTTTTCTTGAGCTGAATTAACAAATGAGTTCATACATTGAGAGTAAAAGTACACTTTGATTTAGAAAAACAACCTAACCTGGTTTAAATCATTGAATTGCAAGGATAAAGGATGGAGTCTACAGATAAACAAGAAAAATAGAAGTTCACTTAAAATAAGGAAAATTCAGTCTGGATTCTGAATTCTCTATAGCAATTTTCAAAGCCAGATATGTCCATTTATTGAGAGAAAGATAATGTATTTTAAGAGGGACATTCTCTCACTAACAGTCAAACTATTAATAGTCATGACTTTATTCTAATAAGTATATTAGCCATAACAGGTACCAGGCCTAATATGGCCCATTGACTGTAGTTTGCTGACCCTTAATCTAACCCTATGTCCTCTAAAGAGAAGAATAATCAAAATATTTCAGTCAATAAAAGCTTCCTTCCAAAATGAGGCTAATCAGAAGGAAATTAAATGCAACACTCCAAAATGAAGTAAATATTCTTGAACAAGTATTCAAAAATCATCATGAATCCTGAATTAAAAAATCCATTAGAGAAATGTACAAAAGAATAGGAAAATAAAAGATTGAAATCAGGAGAGAAAGGAAGAAAAATAACAAAGCAATGGCAGAAATGAAAACTAAATTACAAGGTCCTCCGTGAAGAATAAGTTTCAATGAAAATTTAACAAAGTGCATTGAACAAAGAAGAATAAGAAAGTAAATATAAAATAAGGAAAGGAGTAAAAAGTGTCTAATAGAAATTAGTTAAAATGGAAGAGAGGCAAGGAGAATGAAACAGTTAAAATCAAAATTCTTGTAGTGGAAAAATCAAACAATAAAGAGGAAATAATATTTACATCTATAATCTAAGAAAAATTTTGAGAAATAAAAGAATTGGTAGGGGCCACCAGGTACATAGGACAATTTACCTGTAACAAAAGCTCTGAAACAACAGCTATTAAAACTATTCGACTTTAATGTTAAAGAAATAGAGGATGTTGATTCTATGTTTGGACAAGAAAAGTACAAGATGAGCTTAGAAAATCTTTTTGTACCAGACAGTAAGAATATATTGAAAAATGTTGGGGAATAGTCAAGTGATAAAGGAGATATTGAAGTTGCATCAAGTCAAAATAAATACTGTTGAAGATTTATAACCCATAGAATAAAATAATCTATGTGCCCACACTGATATAAATGAATATACAAATAAATAGGCTAGAAGAAGAAGCTCTTCAATACACTACAATTTAAAAAAAAAAAACATGTAGAAAGAATGATGGCCTTGAAAAGTTATTATTTGTAATAAGTTGAAAGCCAATCTTGTAATAATTATTTCATGAAAGATCTTCAGTGTCTGCTAAAGCCAATAAATAAAATTTCGTTGAAGTATAAAACATTTACATAGTCTCAAAATATCTACCCACAAACTACTTATTAATAATGGTAGGGGAAAATAGTTAGTTTACAGAGTAAATCCTGGCACATACTACATTAATCAAGTAATCAAACTAAATATCAGCATAAAAAGGACAAATAAAAATCATGTGCCATCTCTTCGGATATAGAGAGAAGAACCCAGTTCACTTTTGTTTTATTTCTCCAAAAAGAGTAGCCTGAAATTTATCACTAGGAAATATCAAACTCAAATTGATGGATATTCCATAGCGTAACTGATTGCTTAAGATGGCATCTCATTGTGGTTTTAACTTACATATTTTTCTATTACTTGTGAAATAGACCATAATTTTTTTATGTCCGTTTATGTTTCTTAGCATCAAAATATCTGCTGTTTCATTATTTTTGTTTTTTTAAATTTATTTTTAGGAGTTGTCTATTAAAGAATTATTTTTGGCTAAATGCACTGAACACATTTGCTTCAAGTTCTTAAAAATATGTTATTTAATGAAAGTTTACATATCCATATTTTTTATCAAGCATAAATTTCAAATCTTGCTTAACATATCCCTCCCTATTCCAAAATGACAAATATATTCTATGTCTTTCTTTTCTCAATGTTTTAAGTCTTTGCTTTTCATATCTAAGGCTTTAATCATCTTCTGGAGCTTATTTTTCTGTGTGACATGAGGGGAAAAATACAATAGAAAATTAATAGTCCCAGCACCAGATTATTTTTGGTATTCTATAAAAATAATTGCACCATCAATGAAATATGACATTTTTTATTCTTTCTTCCCAACTCTTAGGTTTTTACTACATTTTACTGTCTTACTGCATTGTCTAGAATCCCCATTCAAGAAAGAATTAAATGGCAGAGAGTTGATATATTCTAGTGCTCTTGATTTTAAAAAGAATGCTTCTGACATTCTAACATTAAATATGATAATTACACTAGATTTGAAGTAGATATCCATTATTCAGTGTAGAGAAGTTTTGTGCTACTCTTGGTTTATTAAGAGCTTTTATGATTAATCAGCATTGCACTTTATTGAATGTACTTTACTTTCTGCTTCTAATGAAAAGATTAAATGGTATTTCAGTGTAATCTTTTAATACAGTGTAATTCCATAATAGATTTGCTAGTAGTAAACCAAACTTGTATGCACAGGATAAAATCAATTTATCTTTATGTACCATATTTTTTAACAGTTGTATTTAATTTGACAATATTATCTTAAGGATTTTTTCACTCATTTTCATGTGTTGCACTGTAATTTTCCATTCTTGTACAGTCTTTGTCTAGTATTCCAAGGTACAGATAGTGTAGGGGAGGAAGACATTTCCTCTACCCACTCTAGGTCCTTCTGGCTGGAGAACAAATTAAATTCACATGGGACAGAATAACAGGAGAAAATTAAACAAAGCTTTATAACATGTATACTTGGGAGAGCCTCAGGCAAATTAAGCAACTCACCCAAATGGCTAAAGCCACCATCTTAAATATCATCTTCAGCTAAAGACAAAGGACGATGTTGGGGGTAGGGGAAGTCAGTTATGGGAAATTACCAGAAAAGTGCAGTAAAGAAGAGTGCGGTTATGATGCAGATTTACGTCCTTGCCTTCTTCATTGATAAGAGTTTCTGGAGATAAGGTCAGAGATAAGATAAAGTGGCCAATTCCAGTCCGTCATAATAGCAAATCCCAATGAGACAACAGAAAGCTTAGAATGAGGTTCAAATACTGAGAAAAGCCCTCTGGCAAATTCATCAAAAATACGTGGCAGCATCAAGTGAATTTGAAACTTTAGTACAGTGAAAGCAACCACAGCAACAATAAGAGCAACTAAAATCCAAATTTGACTTAATCTTGAATAATTAATTCAATTCTCCACATTAATTGACTGAGATGATATATGTCCATTTACAAGTACAAACATTACTTATCTAAGTTTCTTCTACATGAGATGTATGTTATACATTAAAAATTTATGAGACATAAAAATGCAAGAAAACTCTGCCATCAAGAGACAAAATCATCAATAAAACAAAAATCAGAGATTACTTAGATTTTAGAGCTATTGGATATAGACATTAAGATTATTATAATTACTCTGTTAAAGAATAAAGTGGAAAAGTGCACTATTTAAATGAACAGGTGGGTAATTTTCTTTAAAAGAAAGAGATGAATGAAAATGCTAAAAGATTATCAAGCTCATCACAAGATGTGACATGGATGAGGAAAGACTTCATGAACACTAATATAGGTCAATGGAAATTATCCAAAGGGAACCAGAGAGTAAAGAGGAAAAAAAGTAAATCTTAAAAAAGAGAAGAAAAAGAGGACAGAGCAGAATAGTTGAAGAGGTAACAGCAGAGATTTCTTTTCCAAAAGAGAATTAAATATACCAAATGATATATCTAAGAAACACAGACTTAAAATTACAAGTAGGATATATGGTACACACCAAAATTTAACATATCATATATATACTTATGGAAACTGAATTAGAGAGAAGCTTTTGAAGGTACCTGTGGAAAAATGGCACATTACATAGAAAGGATAAATATAAGAAGTACTAAATTTCTGTCAGAAATAATGCTGGACAGAAAAAAAATAGAGTGATACTGTTAATGTATTGAAAAAAAAACTATCAAGTCTGAATTCTTTACCCACCAAAATATCTTTGAAAATTAAAAGCAAAATAGAGAACTTTTGAGAAAAAAACAAAACAGAGAATATATTGCTAGCAAATCTGTGCTACAATAATATTAAAGAATTTCTTCAGGCAGAAAAAAATTTGGATTTACACAAAGAAAAGAAGAGCCTTAGAAATGGTAAAAAAATAAAGGTAAAGATAAAAAGTTTGTTTTTTGTTTTTAATAATTGTAAAAGTAATTGTTTTTAAAATAAAAAGAGCTAAGGAGTCAGGCAAGGCAAAGTTGCTTTTCCTTTTAAGATATTTTGTTCCATTTAAAGTTTCCACATGACACACACGTAGTGCTTTGGAGAAAATAGATAAATTGGTTTAACAGAAAAACAATATATATATAGTGAATCCTAGCTCAAAGACCAAAAGATTATAAATAGAGATCTAACTAAAAATCCGATAATACTTAGACAGAATCAAAAAAAATTCAGTAAACCCAAAAGAAGGCAGAAGAGAGGGAAAATACACAATAACCAAATCAGATGAATTTTAAAACTAATATGGTTTGTTGATTTAAATATAACTATAAAAACAAAGACATTAGTGATGCTTTTAAACAACCCAATAAAAATGTGGATATTACCAAACTAGATAAAAAAGGAAGACCAAAACATACCCTCTATATCAGAAATCTACCTTAAATATAAATATGTAGATAGGTTAAAAGTAAAATATTGGAAATGATATGTGTATTGATATCTCATAAAGCTTCCATATGTTTTAAAAAAATCTTTATTTTCCCTCATTTTTATATGACATTTTCACTGAGTTTAGATTTCTAGGTTGGCCATTTTTGTTTCTTGATTATTTGTTTGAGTTTGCTTTGTTTTCCCCTCAATACTCTGAGTATGTTGCTCCATTGCTTTCTAAGTTGTATTGTTTCTGGTGAGGAATCTGCTGTCATCCTGACATATTCTTTTGACATAACATGATATTTTATTCTCTGGCTAATTATCACTGGTTTTGAGGGATTTGATTATGTTGAGACTTGTGATAGTTCATGCTCCTTGTGTTTTGATTTTGTTGAACTTCTTAGATCTGTGGCTTAATCACTTTAATCAAGTTGAAAATTTGTGAACCTTATTTTTAAAAATATTGTTGGTGACTCTTACTTTCCTCTCCTTTGGGAACTCCAACTATACAGATATTAAGCCACTTGAAATTTGCTGTAGTTCACTGGTACTGTCTTCATTTGGTAATTCTTTTTACTCTCTGTGTTTCAATTTCCATAATTTCTATTGCTACGTTTTTAAGTTCATTAATCTTTTCTTCCATAATATATAGTCTTCTGTTAATCCATTTCAGAATATTTTTCACCTCAGCCGCTATAATTGTAATCTCTTAACACTCAACTTGGATGATTTTAATAACTTTCACATGTTTACATAACTTTTTGAACATACAGGATACAGTTATAATGCCTGATTTTCCTTACTCACCATTCTACTATCTGTGTCATTCTGGATCAGTGTTGCTAGATTGATTATTCTCCTCATTAAGGATTGTATTCTCCTGGTTCTTAGCATGCATGGCAATATTTGCTTGTAGGTAAGACTGTGTGGATTTTACCTATTAGGGTGCTAAATATTTTTATATTTCTATAAAAATTCTTGAACTTTGTACTGGAGTTCAGTTACATTATCTGAATCTATTTGATCCTTTCAGGTCACGCATTAAAGATTTGTTAGGTGGGAACAGTGCAGCATTTAGTCTAGATCTAAATTGACCTCACTACTAAGGCAAGACTCTTCTGAGTAATATACTCAATTCTCAATGAATTAGAAGGTTTTCTACCTCCTGGCAATTAGATGTGATTTCTAGCCCCATGTGAATACTAAGTATTATTTCTTCTTCTTTTCTCAGTCTTGGATATTTTCTTCACACACGTACTAGTCAGTACCTGATGAATATTGTAGGGGGCCCCTCTGCAGATCTCTGGATCTCTCCCTATATTTGGCTCTCTGAGCCTGTCTCTGTCTGCCTTGACTCTTAAGTCTGTCTCCACAGATCAGGAAATCTTTGGTTTCTGTATTGGTTCCCCTTTTATCAGTTAGGAAATTGTTTGAGGAAGTGAGGTGGGACAATTGAAGCCTTACTTCATTTATTTATCATGTCTTAGGAACTATTATCCTTCATTTCCTAATATCCTGTGTTGGAAAACCATTGTTTCATATATTTTCTCTAGTTTTGGGGGGCTATTCCATGTGAGATAGTAAATACATTTCAAAAATAAACACAAACTAGATTTAAATGATGACAGGCATATTAAATTAATCCATGATTTAAAAGACAATTTATCTGTAGATTATTTAAAAATACTTTGAACATCAAATCAATGCCTTGAATAAATTTGTATTGAGCACCTATTACATGTTAAATATTAGGCAATTCATGAGAGAAAAACAGTTAATGAAAAAATACTTGAGGTCAGGGCCTGACCCCATTGCCTAGTGGTTAAATTCAGTGTACTCCACTCTAGTGGCCCAAGTTCGTGGGTTTGCATCCCAGGCCTGGCCCTAAACCACTTGTCAGCTGTGCTGTGTCAGTGTCCCAGATACAAATTAGAGGAAGATTGGCACAGGTTTTAGCTCAAGGCTAATCTTTCTCAGCAAAAACATCCAAAAATACAAAAAATACATAAGCTCCTTGATCTTTAGAGAGTCTAAATGTACCAAGGAGATGGGCAAGAATATGCATTTTAAAAATGTGGTAAGTACTTTGGTAGGAGAAGTAGGTTATAGGAATGCATCTAAAGGACATACATTAAAGTCAAGAAATATGAGCTAGTGGTAATAATATGCAAGCTGGGAGCTGAACAATAAGTAAAATTGCCAAGGAGACTCAACATATACAAATGCCTGGAAGGATAGATTACACAGTATATTTGGAAATCTATAAGAAATTTTGAGTGGTAGGTGGATAGGGTGAAGATCAGAGAATAAGAAATGAATTACATAGAGGGGATGGCCTGGTCTTGAAATTGTTAAGTTCATATGCTCTGCTTTGGTGGCCCGCGGTTCACAGGCCTGGATCCTGGAAGTGGACCTAGTCACTGCTCATCAAGCCATGCTGTGGCGGCATCCCACATACAAAATAGAGGAAGATTGTCACAGATGTTAGATCAATGACAATCTTCCTCAAGCAAAAAGGTGAAGATTGACAACAGATGTTAGCTCAGGGCCAGTCTCACTCACAGGAAAAAAAGAAGAATTACACAAAGTCTTGAACATGAAGGTCACTGTAAAGCAAATATTGAATTTCCCCAAGGAAGGTCTTGCAGAAAAGTTACATAATTAAATCTACTCAAGTGCTTTTGCAGAATATGGTGTAAATGAGAGAAAAAATGGAATGAGGAAGACCACTCAGACAGTTGGTTACAAGATTTATTCTGACATGACATTACTGAGGAGTATGATGATAGCAGAGAATGGTAATAGATAAATTGGAGAGATGTTGAGTATGTAGATGTAGGGACTAAAAAGTGGGAGGAGTGGTACAGGAAAATACATAGTGAAGACTGACTCTCAAATCTCAGATTTGTGCAACTGGTGTCCATAGCTTAGGCAAGGAAATCAGGAGGAAGAAGTAGTATTTTGTTACTCATGAATTATTATAACTTCATTGTAATAATGCTTTAATTGCTCATTTGGTTACATCTAAAGAAAGAATGTATAGATAAATCGTTTTATGTTAGATTCCATTTTTCATTCTCAAAAGGATTTTAAAAAAATTATTTAGAACCATTTCTTCAACAGCAAAGTCTCCCATATCTTCTTTTCAGGATTTCTTGATTCTAGGATTCCTACTGTATACAATGATTATTGTAAACAATGCTATAAGAAGTAAAAGTTTCTAGTTGACTAACGATCCAATGAATGTCTCTATGTAGATGGATTTCTAGGTTCTTGGTGTTTACGTGACTATTTGCTTTATTAAATGTTCTTTTAGGAGAGAAATTAAAGAAATAAATCTATGTGTCAGGAAAATCAAGTTTCAAGTAGTAAAAATCACTTAATAAAGTAATGAAAGAAAGATGTAGATGGCATCCTCCCCACATCCTTCCACCACATCAACAGGACTCCAGTATAACAACAGTGAATTACAGCTGACACATTGGCAAGACACAGACTCTATTTAGGGAAGAAAAAAACACAAGGACACAAGAGGAACTTGAAGCCTCTAACAACTACAGCTACAGCAAAGATTAAAAACAGCCCAACTCTTAGCCACATTAACATACCTCACTAAAGGCCTGTTTACCTAAGTTGCCGTTACCGGATACACCATGTCCAGCTTTTGACAAAAATAAAATGGATACTAAAAGTTTCTTTTTTTTAATCTGAAGAAACTAAGCAAACATAAGAAACCAGAACTCAGATATGACAGATTTTGAAATTAGCAGATAGGAGATTTAAAATAACTCTGATTGGCATATTAAGGACTCTAGTGGACATAGTAGACAACATTCAGGGAGAGATGAGTGATGTAGGCAGAGAAATGGAAATACAAAGAAAAAGATGCAAGAAATAAAAACAAAATGCTATGATGTAAATGAACAATACCTTTGCCGAGACCATCAAAAGACTGTCACAACTGAAGAAAGAATTGGTGAGCATGGAGATATGTCAAGAGAAATGTCCTTACCTAAAACTGAAAGAGAAAAAAGCACAAAACCAAAACCAGACTACACCATCTCCGTCCTGTGGGGCGATTTCAAAAAGTGTAGCATGTAATGGAAAAAACAGAAGCAGAGGAAAGAGCGAAAGGCAAACAAGAAATATTTGAAGTAGTACTGACGGAGAATTTTCCAAAATTAGTTGCCAACACCAAACCGTGAACCCAGGAACCTCAGAGAACACCAGGCGGTATAGACAACAAAACATCTACACTGAGGCATATCATACTCAAATTGCAGAAAGTCAAATGCAAAGAGAAAGTCTTGAAAGTGGTCACAACAAAAGCAAAAACAGACAAACAAACAAAAACCTTCCCCAGAGAAGAACAAGGATAAAAGTTACAGCAGATTCTCATTAGAAACCATGCAAGAAAGAAGAGTGGAGTGAAATATTTAACGTGTTAAAATAAAAAGGATCAAATCAGAATTCTGTGGCCAGCGAAATTATGCTTCCAAAGCCAAGGGGAAATAAAGATTTTTCTCAGAAAATAACTGAGAGAATTCATTGTCAGCAAATTTGTCCTGCAAGAAATGTTAAAAGTCGTTCTTCAGCGAGAAGGAAAGTGATAGATGTTAGTAACTCAGATCTATGTAAAGAAAGGAATAGCAGAGGAGAAAGGGCAAATCTATTGTTTATTTTAGTCTTAACTCATCACAAAGATGTAGATGCCAGATAGAAGATTACTTTAAGAAGTATAATACAAATATAGAAAGAATTGAGGATGTAGAGGGTATTTCAAAAATATTTGCTAGTATCTAATTCATTCCAGTTTGAGACCACAGAGATGAAAAAGACGTAGGTTTTGAAGAACTCACAGCAGACTCTAAAGCAAGTGATTATTGACTGATCATAGAAATAAAAGGAAAAATAAATGAAGATATTTATGAATCTGCTTGAGCAGACAAGAAGGACATCGTAAATTTTGGCAAATTTCTTACGTAACTTAATCAATCGGGCATTTTTACAAATATTTTTCATTTAATCTTTGGGATATCTCTAACAGACCTTGTAGATTCTTCATTTTGTAGTGGAAGAATCCGTGTCTCAGAATGATCAAATAAATTGCTTAGTTTGTCCAAGTTCAACTTCCATATATTCAACTTAAAACTTCCTGTTCTGGAGAGGTTGTGAAACAATAATGCTAACTAACTGAATTGAGCAAATCAAGTGGAAGCTATAATTTGATGGAAAAGAAAATGAACTGAAATTTTTATATCCTAAATCTAATGTGTCATCTTTCTACTTCAGCTTTGATTTTGTTTATTGTATCAGGAAATACATTTAATGCAAGGAAGGTATATTGATGTTGAAATTATTCATTTCAACATTTCATCTAATGATGTCAAGAAAATAAAACATATTTTACTTGTGTTTTTATAGAACATATTTTATGTGGTCTTCTAAAGTAGTGGAGTTCTTTAATCACTCAATATATGTGAAAAACTATTAACTATTATTCTAAACACTTAGTACATAAGTATCTATTTTAAAGGCACAGGGCCTTTAAGATTGCATCTCTTTCTTTGTAGCACATATTCTCTAGCTCAATATGATGTCCAATCATTCGTTTGGAAACATAATGTTCCATATTATTGCAAGTCATTTTATAACACTTTCAAATAATTCATTGTGGCACAAAGTAAGAATTCATCATATTTCATTTCAGGGTCCAAGGCCACAGCATGTGGCCAAGCGGACTGTGCAATGCATTATTTCAGGGTCTGCTAGTCACAAAGACTGTGCTATGCGAGACTCAGTTTGAAATTGTGCAATGCAACAGCCCGGTGTTTACTCCAAAGATAGGCAGGAAACCATGCATGATTACGAAATGCTTCAGAGGCCTTACCGTTGCATAATTAAATGGCAGAAAACAACATCTAGCTATGAAATATAAATTTCCTGGAAAACTCATCCTATGTTTTTTCCTTGTATTCATTGTTTCACACATTTTGACATATAACTTCAGAAATAGAAGTCTCACTCTTCAAAATTAATATGTGTTCTGTAGTTTTATGCTCCCAAGTGATAGAAATGGAACCATAAGGATGGCATTTCTAATAGAACGAATTGTTTCTAGTATAGTCTGGCCTATGAACCTGTCTCTATTCGGCAGTTTTAGATTTGGAAGGTTGTTATTTAAGACTCCAGTATCCTAACAGGCAACTAAAGTGAATTTAAGAGAAATTTTAATTCACTTGATTAAAATTATTTAAGAAAGTTAGCGGGGAAAATACCACCTTGTTTTTGGTTAAAATTTAATATACTTTTCAGTGTGATTAGAATATGCTAATATATCAATAAATAAGAATTTACTTTTTTGACCCAATATTCTAGATTTTGAAATCAAGTGGTTCATATGTAGTAAATCTATTGTGTAGCTCATGTTACATACTTTGCTTGAATGAAGATCATTATTTTGGCTCATTGTTTTCACTTATTGTTTTGAATAAGTATTCAGTGTCCCTGTTGTGGACCTAGTGTTATCTCTACAGAGTTCTGTTCTCATTTTTCAGCAAATGAATAAATGCATGGTTAATTTCATGCGTACATTTCAGCATTGCTAATGGGAGTTAGTGACAGAGGTTTCGTAGGCTGTATTTCCCAGCAATGATTAGTGAAACGTTTCATTTATTCTTCAGATTTCAATCCACAGAATTGACATGTACTATTTTTCTATTTCAAATGCATAGTTAAATAAATTAATGTAGCTTATAGCAGTAACTTTTATCTGCACTATTGTTGGTGCAAAAATTTTTAAAAACAGTGAATACATGATACAATATTTGTGAAGGTTTTTATATGAAATCAAAACAAAAGCTACAGAACAATGTTTGAATGTTATTCTTACATATCAATTAGGTATTTTCCTAGTACAAATTTGATTCATTTGAAAAGATAAACATATGTATTACCTTTCATTTATTTAGCTTGAGCTGTATGGAGAGCTATGAGCTGGAAGCGTGATTATTTATGTTGCACCAGCTTTCTTAAAAAAGAAATGTTGATGATTGTGTATATCCCACAATAAGAGCACAGCACAAGTTTTGAAAACTCGCAGTCTTATTGCTATATTTCAGAGGTTCATTAGTCACTACAAAGCACAATTGCCCCCATTTGGATCGTACTAAAATGAAAGCCTGAAGGAAATACGAGCTTCATGCCATAGAGCCAGCAGGAGATAATAAATGCAATGCTAACAGAGGCAACTGAAAAGAAAATCCCCATTCAGCTTGGAATCTTGGCATCATTATGGGATTACTTCACCTCCACCAAGATACAGTGATGCTCTGGCTCTTAAATTTACAAGACATTATGTCTGTGTTAAAGTTAGCCTGATAAAGTCATAGAAAATGTTATTTATGAAGGTCACAAAGATGTGTCTTTATAACCAGCAGGTCTTCATGACACTAAGTATATTCTTTTGAAATTCTTATGGAAAATACTTGGAAGAATAATTTGAAACTATTTCAGAAGAATTGTATAAAAAGCATCATAATCTTGCTATATAAAATTTGAACAATTAATATTCTTGGTACAGTCTGTACCATTTATGATATATAAAATACCTTAATGATATAAAAATGTGAAACATATATTTATAGTGTTTTTAATTTGTTCAGAATTACAAGCATTCACTAATGTCATTATTTTTCTAAACCACAATTAAAATTGGTATGTTATAGTCAAATATATCCGTGCTATTTTTTAATGCATACATAAAGTTAGGATGATTCCAGTTTCCAGTTAAAGTAATGTTGCAGTGGAATAATTCTTAATTAGACTGAAATTGTTTCTCAGACGGCTGTGACAGTTTACCTAAAATAGATATCTATAAGTGGAAGTTTTAGGTAAAATGATATTTACACTTTTTTAAAAAATTAAGGCTTCTTTTTTAGAGTAGTTTTAGGTTCAGAGCAAAATTAGGCAGATGGCGCAGAGAGTTCTCATATACTCTCTCTCCCTATTACACACTTTCCAATATTGAGAAACTATTATTAACTAAAGTCACTAGTTTACATATGGTTGACTTTGCACATTTAAAAAAGTCTAAATAAGAAGGTAGTGTCATAATAATGAAAATACTTAAAGGTTAATTTAAGGGAAGATTTAATTTATATTACTTTTATAACAATTTAAATATAACAAAATACATTTTAAAATATGAATATGTGGCTAGCATAGAAAAGACAAAATTTAGATATATTTTGAGAAGTATCTTTAATTGGTAACCCAATGCCACTTAAAAATCCTCTAGTTTTTGTGAATTCAATAATTGAACTTCTGGGCTTCTCTTACTCTTTCCACTATATCACACAATTTTCCTAGTAAAACTATACTAGAATTTTCTATGATAAAAGAGTTCATTCAAAGATGTCTGTTGCGTTTTGAAGAGCTAGAATAGGTTTAGAGTTATATAAATTATATGAGCATCTGGAGAAGGCGAGTATATACACTTATGCATGTGCCTGTACTAGCTAAAGTATGTACACAGATTTACATAAATTACATACACTTGTGGAAGAATATGCATATGCAAATATCTGTATGAGCGTATGCATATATGTGTATATCTGTATATATATATACGGACGTATATTTTTATGTATATTTTTATATATAAAGAATGCAACAGATTTTAGTTTTTCAATAAAGTGAAGCAAAGAATAGTTCTAGCAGGTTGAGGAAACTAAAATAGGGATGAAGTTCCAGAAACAATAATCCACAGCAACTATAATTTCTTATTTATCCTGCCCTTTTCATGATATTTTTGTGGTCATTATTGCTTGAGGGTAAAAAATTGCAAATGGAAAACAAGTAAGAAGTAAAGCTAAATTTGATTTTAAGGTGTATTTTCCCCCACTGATATTTTTGTCACAGTGCTGTTACTACGAAAAGCTAGGCATACCAGTTATCTCAGTAGATAATAAGACCATATCTATTTTGTTTTTAATTCACAGCAAAGATATTAAAAAAAAGACTATTTTATATATCTCATTTACTTCTACTTGGTTACATAGGAGACAAATTTCAGGCTTAAAACCAGTAATATTGCCTTTGATATTTTTATCTAAATTACTTGAAAATCTATGCTATTTATTTATTCAGTCATCTATTCAATTGTTCATAGAAACTTAGTAACTAAAATGTAACAGATGAAATTAATTTTCTTTTATGTTGGTGATGGTTTCCTTAGCTATATTTCCCGTTGTGAAATTAATTAAAATACTTCCAAGTGCATTATAGTCATCATACACTTACAATGCAATATTCATATAGCTAAGCTATTTTTAAAACTCAATCATCAAAAGTTTTTTTATAAGTGCAAAACCATAGAGAAATGATAATATTTTTCAATAATATTAAACAGTATTATTACATTTTACTTTCAAAATTACATGGAAAATGATTTTTAAGTTAAGAAGACCACTGGGCTTTCACAGATTTCATGTTTTTTCCAGTTCAGTGCACACACTTTTGTCGAGCTTTGCATTGCTGTATCCTCTTCCTTTTTTTCTCTTCTATAATCACAATAATCACTATTTTGGATAATTTAACTAAACTCCTCAGAATAAGGTATATTCATATTGACATGTTTTCAAAGAATCTACAAACAAGCTCCCCGAGGTTTTCTTTCCGTTTTTTAGTAAATTTACCTAACAATAATATTTTATTTCCTACATTCTCTATTTCATTGTTGAAGGCAGAAAATTATTTTTGTTTAATTGAGAGTCCCTGAATTTCCTTCTAACCTATTTTCAGAAAAAATGTTTTTAAGCTAATTGTCCTTTTGTACACTTTCCATATAGTTTTGACGTTTATACATATTTCCACACGTAGGTCAGCTAATAGGTATTCAGTATTATTTCATATCATTTCCCATTATTATATAACCTAGGATTACGGTATTAAAATTCTTCAACAAAAGTCAACAAATACTTAAATTTAAAGAAGCCACATGCTAGTTGTATTATGGATTTAATATTCTTTTCTCTTCTAGGACAGAGAGAAAGTTCAACACGGCAGCACACTTCTGCTCTCGTTCAAGACCTTCAGGCGATTGACAACCCACCTCTGTCGGCTTTGTATTCAAGGTCATTCGTTTCTATACATGTAATAAAATGCATGTTCTTTGTGTCAGCAATTCTCCAGAAGAAGTACTTCTGTGTCACATATTGTCTACGAATTGAGGAGGCAATAATCTATTTCGTTTAGACCATGACTCTTCTGCTGGGCTGAAAATAATGTATATTAATAGATGAAAGTTATAACCATCAGTGGCAGGTTATCTGTGACTCAGTCCCCCAATCATCTTATATGTGCCAATGAAGATAAGGAGATGGTGCTTCAATGTCAAAGCCCAGGACATCTGTGGATGCTTTTTGTGAAGCATGATGGGTATGTTCAATTTGTACTTATGAAATTCTTTGTTTAAAGTAAATTCCTGATATTTTCTTAGAACACATTCACATACATGTTTACTCAGCTAAATACATGGATAGATGGATGATAAACACCTTATTTTGCATCATTCTATTCTTTTCATGAATACCCTAGGTGAAATATGCATGAATATACATGAAATACACATAGAATAAAGTGAATTATTTGAATTACCCTCCATATGTGACATTTCCTCTCCAATCTCTATTAATTTTCTTTTAGTTTCATTTTATTTGACTCATGTTTAGTTCTATTTTATTTGGATCAATTTTCTCTACCTTCATTTTCATCGTGTCTTTCGATCTGTGCTTCCTAATGCTATATTTCACTTCTCTTATGATATTAAGTTTCTTTTCTACATTTTTACCGAACTCTGGTAGCCAATTGTTAACATTTTAATTTGGTCAATATTAGTAAATTTCCAGCAAGCATTTGCATCATTACTTCAAGGTCTTGTTTTATACCAGTGCTTCATTGGTTTTGTTTAATTTAAAGTATGTTTATTCATAATTTTTATTTGTTCTCTGTTGAGGTTTCTTAATTGTCATTGTTCTTTATTCTTCTTTTATTTTGCTTATTATTATGTTTGTATATTTTTATTATAGTTTTCTTTTTGGTTGTCTTATTATTCATCAGCTTTGAATTAGGCCAATTTTCTCTAGACCAGGTATTTCTTGTAGTGGTGAGGTACAGCTTTGCTTCAACCCAGTACACATTCCCTCTCGTTCACAGTAGATTTCCTTTAGGTACACGTTTATATATTGGCTAGTTATTTTTCTTTATATTTTTCCCTACCAGTGCCTTCTGGGATACACATGATACTTGTTTCCCTGTCCAATCTCTCTTATAACAAATTTTAATAGTACAATTTTCCTTATCTATTGTGCCAGAAAATACTTAAACTTTCTAAACTCTGCATTGTCTGTAAATTTCTCTAGAACTTTCCAATTATAATAAAGTCATTGATAAAATGTAAAATTCAGTAAATACAATAGAAGTCTTTTCTCACTGATGAAAAGATGTAATCTTTGAAGAAATTTGTTTTATTATCAGGCATTGAAATATGCAATATTTCTACATGTATATGTTGGCATAATACATTATTTTGACAAATTATTTTGGAATATAACCCACAGATTTAAACTAAGAAAGATTCACTTATCTCAAATAATTATATTTTCTATAATTTCTTGGGATTAAATCTATCATAGAGCATTATGACCATGTGAAAGCTAATTAAATTCTGTTTCTGTTTCTCTATGTCCTAGATTGGAGGTATAACAATACCATCAACTTCTTAGGCCTACTCTAAAGAGTAAATAAGTTAATACATGCAAAATTCTTGTAGGGTTGTCTCTTTCATTGCAAAATAGTCAATAAACATTAGTTACCATAGTTAGTTTTGTCCAAGTCCTTTGCAGTTAAAATCTTTCTATCCGTATTTCCTGGAATCCCCCTTTATCTTCACGTAATATGTTGGCTTATTTTGGAAGGAAGGAGAACTTTTACAATGATTAAAAAAGAAAATCTTGAAAGAAGACTATCAGGAATCAAATGTTTTAGTTGTTTGTTTAGTTGTTACTGTTTGTTTGTTTTCACCATTAGGTCATTTTGAGCACGTTTGAACTAGAAATTTCTCCCCTTTGATATATCAGAATTGGGTCTGTTATTCATTGCAGTATTTCATTTCAACTGCCTAATCTGTAACGTCTAGGCAAAGTTAACTCTCTCGTTTGGTGAGAAAAATACTCAACTCACCATTTCATCGTTTGCAAAGACAATAATATTTTCTACAATTAATCAAGGTCAATTTGAATCCTGGAGGGAAAAATATCTCTTTTTCAGGCAATAGGGACAAAACACAACTTTTGATAGTTCACATGTACTTAAGCTATTATTTATGCTGAAATCAATTATGCGATTTGATTTTATTTGTTTTTTTCCTAAATTATTCTTTAGAGGATGACTTTTGAAATCTATTTTCCTAGAATGTTAACAAGATGAACTTTTTAAAAAAATTAATAAAACCAATGTTGATCTTCCTGGAATAGCGTTCCACATATACCCACTTAAATGATAAAATCACCTCGTATTTTTAGAAAAAATAACCGCCAGCTATTTAATGAAGAGTCGGTTGATCTTTTTCAAATCTTAGTCTGAAGTCAATTATTTCTTTAAAAAGGCAATCAAACACAATTTAAAGAGAACATAGGGATAAAACTAAAATAAAAATAAATAAGTAAATAAGTGTCAACTACTATTGTTGGTAATAAAAACAGTTGCTTAAAATGGTGTGCATTTTCCCTTCAATGTTTCAGTAAAGTAATGGTAAGCAGGAAAATTTCTACTAGATACTACTTTAACCTTTTTCTGCAATTGACACAATGTGTATATTTCACACATTTTTACTCTTGATTACAAGTTTTATAGACATATAACTAAAATAGGGCTCAAAAGGCCACGGAAAACCCAATGAAACACTCAAAAATGTGTCAAACATGGGACAGTCTTCACTATATTTGATCTGAGTTTTCTGTCATATCTGAAGATTGTTTATGAGAATTTTGAGAAAGGGCTTAAACCTAAATCATCGTATATAAATAATCAAATGAATCATGTCTAGTCATTCAGAAAAAAAGTTCGTTTGACTGGTTTTTTTACCCAAAATTGTATGTTTCCCATATTTCTACTGAATGGATTTTTGCTTCTACTGATGTCATTGAATAATTTTTGAAATTGAGTTTTAGGTCACAAATTTAAATAATATGTTTTCTATATCATTTCTTAAGAAAATAGATGTTATACTTTAATAAATGCTTCTCAGAATATCTCTGGATGATTTTATGAATTTATTTTACTATTAATATTTTGGATTGTAGTATTTTATTTTACATAAAAATGGTTGCCATGTGGTATGATATTTTAATATTTTGTGGGGTATATTTATTCTTGTATTATGATCACAAGTTCATTTGTCATATAACTCAAATATATTTAGAAAAAGTAATTTATCTATGATTTTTTTTTTTCACCTGAGCTTCCATCCGTTCTTCCAGCCACTGAATAATGTTGAAAAACTACATATATTTTGATTTAATTTTATTTAAGTAAAAAATCCTCAGTTGTTCATTTGCTTAAATAATTACCCAATCTTATGGAGAAGTTTCCATAATGCTGTGCCCTCTGTGTAGTACCATGTTCGTGACGCCGCAGTCAAATATCCTTGGTTGGCCTGAAGCCACTCTTGGTCACCAAGGCCAGTTTTGGTAAAAGAAGCTGGACAGAGAACGAAAAAGATCAAGAAAATACCAGTTTCATTGGGAATCTCTGTCTCTATCCATCATCATGTTTTATGACATAGACTTTCAAAAGGTAATCAATGTGCCTTCATTCCCACCTTTAAAATATCACACAAGTCCCTCTTTCAGCCAATTCTTTTTGTTTTTTTTTTTAAAAATGATTGGCACCTGAGCTAACATCTGTTGCCAATCTTCAAGAACCTTGTCTTTGAAAGAGGTTTCATAAAATCCTATAGGCCACTTGATCCACCTTTGGATGATGTTCATTTCCCTTGTTGCTGAAGTTGCACTTTATTTACGGTTTCAATGAGCTAAGATTGAGATGACTAAAAGACAGACGACTTCAAAGAAAGAAGCTGACTGAGTTCCAAGGAAAAGGCCATATTTTCCACCTAATTATTAAGACGAGCTTCAAGGAGGTTGCTCTTTAGTTTGCGTGCAGATAGGACAACGTTTCTTTGGCATTTCAGCCAATTAAGGGAGGTCTACTCAAACACCTGTTCCCCTACCATGTTGTCACTGCTTTCCCAATTGTGACTCATGACCACTTTAGCCTCTGCCCATAAATCGTTATAGCTATTTACCCCTGCCTATATTTTCTTCCAGGAAAAGTGATGCTCCACCCACTGGGGAAGACGTGGTCCAGTTTCAGCAGCAGGATGTGCTTGGGTCCTCATATTTCTGTGCAAGCTCACATTACTGCTTCAAAGGGATTGACTAGTGTGTCCTTCCCTGAACTTCCAACTTCCCCTTCTGAATCTTCACTTTCTTTGCTCCCACACCTATGTCAGATTTAATTCCTATAATAAACCTCTTATCCCATAATATTTAGTGTCTCTTCTTCCCTGAATGAACTCTGACTGATATAATGATTAAGGCCTAATTTATTAGAAATATGTACTCATCTGTTCTATTTTTAAGATAATTGCTCTCAATGATAGTAGGATACATTGTTGGATACTTAAAAATTATTTCTAAGCATCTTTTCCAGGAAACACATTTCATATGCTGCTTAGAAATATACAAAGAAAGGAAGTTGGCATTGATATTGAAAAAGAAATCTCAAATTACTTCAGATATATTTTGTACTTCATATATATAAAAACCTTTTACCTCATGAGTCATCTTTTCTTATAAAAATATATTACTAACTCCTAGGAAGAGGAAAAGCTGTAAAAATGAAATTTTATACATTAAAAATTAGTCCATATATTTGTATTTTACAATATTTGTTTACCTACCTAAATTACAGTACTTGTCACCAAGCAATATAGCATGAGAATAAAAATCGCAGATTTTGAATTAATATACACATAGAAAGGCCACCATCCTCGTGCTGAAGTTGGAGCTTACTTCTGCTTTTTGGCAAAATCTGTGCTCTTCACTCATCTCATGTTTAGTGATCCAGATCTTTTGTTTCTATTTTTTCATTGATCTTTTGGCTTGGTCTGCATGCTAATCAGTAACCAACATTTAGTGCTTTTCAAATAATTTGCCAGAACAACGTTTTTTAAAAATATATGTATTAGTAGTTGGATTTATTTTATAAATTTTAGGTCTTGGACCTATGGATTCAATGTTGGTACATCCCTTGGGCAGAGGAAGGCATTCAATAATTGTTCAAAATATTTAAAATATATATTATAGCTTACACAAATTTGAACACCATATTTCTATTAGTGGACTCAATCTCTTTTGTGCTTTTAATCAATTATCTATTGAGTATCTACAGCATGTGTCAAATTGTACCATTTTTTTTCTGTCCTTTATGCATCAACCTATAGCTTATTACCAAATTACACGTTGGTTTTTCTCCTACAGCCTATTCAGATAGCATATTAAACTGGATATTGTGGAAAAGGCAGAGGT
Organism: Equus przewalskii; assembly: GCF_037783145.1. Taxonomy (NCBI): domain Eukaryota; kingdom Metazoa; phylum Chordata; class Mammalia; order Perissodactyla; family Equidae; genus Equus; species Equus przewalskii. The sequence goes on from NC_091846.1 coordinate 59,838,716, forward strand.
GAATTATTTAATCAGCTCATGCTGTTTAGCTGTTACAGAAGTCTAGCAAAAAATACTACAAACTAAAATAATCTATAGTCTAGCAAAAAATACTACAAACTAAAATAATCTATAAATAGTCTGCTTTCTCTTCCATGCAGGATACAATCAATAAAATACAAATTTTTGGCATTATGTCCTTTTTGAAAAAGTCAATATGCTTATAGCAGTGCTCTATATTTACACAGTAGTAACTTCTTGTATATTTGAAATTTGTATTAATGAACGATGAATACTTTTGATAAGTTGCTTTAATTTTTCTTGATCATTTTGTTTTAAGAGTTGAGAATAGGAGGTCCTATTTTGGTCATTGTCTGTTTTGTACTTAGTCTCTGAAAACTTGAATTTTTTGGTATTAAAAATAGTAGTATAATTATAATATTACTTCAATCAACATACTTATTTGCATTTTTATTCCAAATATATACAAAGCTTTTACGAGGTAACTAATACATTTCCTGTTCTTATAACATGAAGGAATACTTTATTAACCTGGTTGTATTTAATTTCTCCTAATGAGCCATCTCCCTTTCCTGCCTCAGTTCTTTCTCTTACCTTTCACAGTATCCCGCGGAATTTCAACTTCCAGTATACGTAATTTTGTTCCACAGAGCTTTTTCCAGGGCTAAAGAAGGCTACTCTACTCCAGCATCTTGCAAGCCTGAAGATAATTAGAACCACCCCAGGAGCAGTCATCATCCGCACATTCTGGTCAACTGGTATACAAACATCCCAGCTCTTGCTCCTTGCTGGAATTATTCTGAGCTCTGTTAATACCATTTCCCAGAATTTCACAGCAGGATGAAGCTTTGGGCTTTCTCTGTGGTAGCTACCATAGCACAGCTTTTATTGATGACTCCATTCCCTGCCAGGATTCTATACATGTCCCAAATATGCTTTCACAGAAATCCTTCCGGGAAAACCCAACTAAGCCAGAATCTGTACACATAAATCCTGTTTTCGTTTCTCTTTCCAAATCCCTTTAACTTGCTAAACTGTACTCATATTTCAAACATCAGCTCAAACACAAATTTACCAGAAAATTCTTCTCTAAGTCCAATTTATATGAGTTCCAATGTCATTTGTTCTCACGAATCCTATATTTTTCTGCTTAAAAATTTAAATGTACTTATACAGTAAGAGCATATGGTATGGTATCTGTCTGTTGCTCCAATTAGACTCTAAATGATAGGAAGGCAAGAATTTTTTCTGTTTTGCTCATTATTCTATCCCTCTGTGCATGACATATATATGGTTTAATATTTGTTGACTGATTTATGTAATTAAATAACTAGTAATTAAATGAATAAAGTACATCTATAGATATCGGTGCAAAAATGCATATCGTGTCTTTGGCATTCCTTGATTATCAGTTGTAATTTTTGTAATATAAGCTATATCCAGGATTCTATTATTAATATTTTTATCGATTTGTGTGCAACATTGTAATTTGTTGCTTTTCCAATGAAACTCAGCAATTATAAATAAGTTATTTGTAAATAAGTTGAAGTATTTACATTATAACAATAAATATAAGAGATAAATTATCTACTCATTATGTATTCTTAATTATAGTTAGAGCATCTATAAAAGCCTACATTTCAACATTTAGAAAATGATTCACTTGAAAAACGTGGGTCTGTAATAATAGAAAAAATATTTTAAAAATCATTCAGCTGGAAATTTTTATTCTTTTTAGGAAATGAGCTTACTGAATTGATTTATTTATGCCACTAATAACAATTGAATAAAAGTAATCAAACTTTTTTATGATTTTGATACTCAATATTTAGTTTAAAATGATAGCTAGAAGGGCTATCACATTCAAAAACCTAACGTGTGGGGAAAAAAACATTTTATCCCAGTGTTGATGGCTCATAAAAAGAAGATCTTCAATTCTGTACGGTTTTTCTGAAATAGTTTTTTACTTAGTTGCTTTACATTTTACCATGTTTTACACACAGCACCCTTATCATCAAGCTTACACTTGAATTTTCATTTATTTTTGGTAAAATTATTCTCAATGAAATAGATAAAGTTCTTCCTAATAAGTTTGAAGAGAATCAAAGTAAAATATGCTAAGAAAAAATATATATACACAGTAGGTTGAAAAGATATAATTTATAGTAATACAATGCCATTATTCCCCTCTTGCCTGCTTGGTTTCTCTCTCCCTCTCTGCACATCTCTTTCTCCACTGTCTTTTTAAAACTTACTCAGTATGTATATTCTTCCTATGCCTCTAAATGTAGACTTAGGAGTGTCCATGACTACAGCTCAGTGTTGACCCTTATAGGGTCCAACAGTTATCTTAAATTTTCTTCAGACTTTTCTGAAGTCAGAAATCAGAATGTCACGCCAAAGATACTACTTTTTTTTTTAATTGAAGTCATAGTAGTTGAGAATATTGTGAAATTTCAGTTGCACATTCTTATTTGTCAGTCACCATATGAATGGGCCTCCTCGCTCCTTTTGCCCACCCACTAACCCTTCTGGTAACCACCAAACTGTTTTCTTGGTCCGTGTGTTAGTTTATCTTCCACATATGAGAGAAATAATACACTATTTGTTTTTCTCTGACTTATTTTGCTTAACATAATGCCCTCAAGGTCCATCCATGTTGTTGTAAATGGGATGATTTTGTCTTTTTATGGCTGAGTAGTATTCCATTGTATATACATACCACATCTTCTTTATCCAATCATCAGTTGATAGGCGCTTGGGTTGTTTCCATGTCTTGGCTATTGTGAATAATGCTGCAATGAACATAGGGGTGCATAAGTCTCTTTGAAGTGTTGATTTCAAGTTCTTTGGATAAATACCCAGTAGTAGGATAGCTGGATTGTATGGTATTTCCATTTTTAATTTTTTCTGAAATCTCCATACTGTTTTCCATAGTGGCTGCCCCAGTTTACATTCCCACCAGCAGTGTATGAGGGTTCCCTTTTCTCCACATCCTCTCCAACATTTGTTATTTTTTGTCTTGGTGATTATAGCCATTTTAGCAGGTATAAGGTGCTATCTCATTGTAGTTTTGATTTGCATTTCCCTAATGATTAGTGATGTTGAAAGTCTTTTCACGTGCCTATAGGCCATCTGTATGTCTTCTTTCGAGAAATGTCTGTTCATATCCTCTGCCCATTTTTTGATTGGGTTGTTTGTTTTTTTGTTCTTCAGTTGCGTGAGTTCTTTATATATTTGGGGGATTAATCTCTTGTCAGATATATGATATGCAAATATTTTCTCCTAGTTGGTAATTGTCTTTTTGTTTTGTTCCTTGTTTCCTTTGCCCTGCAGAAGCTCTTTAGAAAGATGAAGTCCCATTTGTTTATTTTTTTCTTTTGTTTCCCTTGTCTGAGTGGACATGGCAAAGATACTACTTTTAATAACTCCAAACTTGGACATTTCCTTGGTTTCTTTAAAGCTTTCCTGCTAGGGTTCTCTGACTAAGTCACTCATAACAAAACTAATGATCATTTTTGTCCACTGATCATTCCTAATTCACCATCCATTGGTTTTTTTTCTCTCTCAGCGTTCCTGCCCTTTGGCAGAATTTCTAGTGACAAGAATTTATGTGTTTCTAGACCTACTGTATCTCTAATGACCTCACTACCTAGACTTCCAAGGAAATCAGTCACCCATTCTGTCCCCCACATAATCTCTGGAAGTGTAAAGTAATCCAAATGCAGACTTTATCTTGCTTCCAAGTGCCTCGTTAGCTTCCTTGGGTTTGGAGTCAGGCACTACCATTTTGTTTTCCTATTGGTAGGAAACTGATTTAACACTTTCCTTCTGGTCCCATAGAATTATCCTTCTCTGAGCTTGAGATAAAGTGATCAAGTCTTTCTCTCTTCCTTGCTAGGGAGGGGGAGAGAGAATGGAGCTTCATAGCACAGGAATAAATTTCTCCAAAGAATGTTCTGTCTGATACCTGTTTTAACCATTTCATATTCTTAAAGTGACTGAGAGGGTTAAAGATTTATTGAGCTTATTTTTTTTTTCAAAGATTTTATTTTTTTCCTTTTTCTCCCCAAAGCCCCCCAGTACATAGTTGTATATTTCTCATTGTGGGTCCTTCTAGTTGTGGCATGTGGGACGCTGCCTCAGCGTGGTTTGATGAGCAGTGCCATGTCCGCGCCCGGGATTCGAACCAAGGAAACACTGGGACGCCTGCAGCAGAGCGCGCAAACTTAACCACTCGGCCACGGGGCCAGCCCCTATTGAGCTTATTTTCAGTGACATTCTTTGAACATCTACATTTTTAGCTGGCAATTGAGTTTGACACTTCATATACATTTTCACTTGGCAACCAGGTATAAATAAATTTAAATATTATTTTAAGTATAACAGGTATATAAATGTTTATTTTCATTATAATTTTCTATGACTTATCTAGTCTTTCTCAAAACATGAAATCAGCATTTTATTTATACCCTAAAAATATTTGTTTAATGCTTAGAGACTGGCCTTGAGCTAACATCCATGCCCATCTTCCTCTACTTTCTATGTGGGACGCCTACCACAGCATGGCTTGCCAAGCGGTGCCATGTCCACACCCAGGATCTGAACCTGCAAACCCAGGGCCGCTCAAGCAGAACGTGTGCACTTAACCGCTGCACCACCCATTGGCCCTTATAGTATTATTTTAAAATGGACCGGTTAGTATCTTTTCTTTTCCATCATCATCAGATACATTAACTGACTATCTGCCTTTAACAAGCTTGTAACATTAATAACCACTTTTATATGCCCTGTTGTTTTCTACAGGCATATTGAAAGGCATTACTCAAAAAGCTTATTGAGAGGATAAAATGAGATAATGCGTGTGAAATTCTTATGCAGACAGTGATGTATCCTGAATATGAGCTTTGAAGCTAGGCCTTGCTTTTAACTCTTGCTGGGCCAGTGAATCTGGGAAATTAGCTAATCTTTTGAATTCAAATATACTCATCAGTAAAATGGGAATAGTAACGTTTTCTGCTTAATGAGACAATATATGTAATATATCAATTACGAGGACAAATACTCTTATAAAATCTCTACCTTCATGTTGAAAAAGAAAAAGACACTAAAAATAAATCAGAAAAATATTTGCATGGGCATTCATCAGTGCAAAAATGTGTTGGAGCTATCCAGTAAAGCAAATCAGAGCTATTTTTTTAGGCAATAATGTTTGTCATAAGATGAAATTTATATACTTAGGATACAAAGAAAAATAATGATCCCTTTAAAATTTAGAATAAATTAAAATTATACTTATAAAAATTAAGCCTAATTGGAAAAAAAATTGATTAAGGGACAAGTGCGTGTAAACATTCTTTTAACCATTATGTTGTGGCTTTTATGAACTTTAGTTTACTGGGATTAAAACCTTCATATCTGTGATAAGTAATTGGCATGATATTTTTCCCTTGATACTATAAATTAAGTGTATCATAATGAGAACATTTTTCCCCATCACATAAAGATCATTGTAAATTATCTTTTCAAAGTTCAATGTCTTGGGAAGTACTTCTCACCAAAATAAAATAAAGTAAATTTGGCAATAATCTATTTCTTTCAGGCTTTTTTTCTTTCTCAAGAACAAAAGCTAGGGGAGAGCTTTAGTATTTCTTTCAAACATGAAATTGCCTGCTAAATTGTTTTCTAGGCACTAAGTCAAAATTCTTTTAGATGTGAATTATGTGAAAAACGTAAGAGCTTTCTTGAAAGTCGTGTGAGTATTGTAATCACTTTTATAAAAGAGAACTTGTGATTAATACAGGAAATTGAATTCTCCTTGACAATTTAATTGCCTCAATTGTCCAATGGGTCTAATATTCCTCAAACACGTGTTTGAATTATAAACAATTCAGATAGTTCAACAAATCAAGATTTAAGGATAACTTAGTAGCATTATATTCATAAGTAATGAAATAATTTTACAAATTATGACTTTGGAAAGAAACCAAATCAGTGAGCTTTTTTGCATCTTCAGTGTACACCCCTGCCTGCACAAGTCTGCATCGTGTCTGTGCATTGGTCAGGCTCAATTAATTCTTTGTATGATTATTGGGTATTCTCTCGATTTGGGAAATTCCAAATCGTTAAATGACAATCTTAATGTTTTCTTAGATTTGAAATTCTCTTAAAAATGAATCCTCCAATTTATTGAATTTTGAACCATAAGGTACACAAATACATTTTAGGAATCAAGCTGTTTTGGGGCTGTAAGGCTGTGGTGGGTAGGGGCATCAGGTGACAACATCCAGCAATTCCCAACTTCCCACACATTTTCCTGGCTATTTAGCATGAACAGACAGAAGAAGCAAATAGAGATGAGAATAAAAATGGAAGCTGGGAGAGAAAGATAAGAATAAAAATGGAACGTATTGAAGTGATTTCTCTCTGAATATGGTATTAAATTAGGGAAGCACTTTGAAAATTTTATGTGTGCTTCCAAATGATCTGGAGATCTCTTTAAAATGCAGATTCTGATTCAGTAGGTCTGGACACAGCTTGAGCTTTTATATTTCTAACAAGCTTTGAGATAATATCAATATAACTAGTCCCTGGACCAGACTTAGTGAGAGTAACTAGGTGATGACAATAGGACTTCCCTATGGCAACACTGATTGGTGCAAGGATAGAATGTGACTGAAGTCAGACCAGTCAGAGATCTTCTCTAGCTTTTATATGCTGAAAGTGGAAAAACAATTCTTTGTATCCTTTCATGTTGCTAAGGAGGGATGGGGTGCACTCTTAGGGAAACTTCCCAACTCTGTGAAGGAAGCCATTAGAGGAGCACTTGGGAAAAACCAAGCCTACCAACACACCCAAAAGAGATCAGCATTGGAGAAGAGCCTTTACAGACTTCCAACACTTGGATGCCATTTGCATCAATAACTTTATACCAAACATTTATTATTCTGCATTATTCTGTAAGTGTTATGGTGAGTGGATATTACGGTGAGAGAGGTGGAGGAGAGCACAGACAGTGGCCAATAACCAGTTAAGTAAGCTTGAAACCAAAGCTTTAACAAAACTTCAGCCCAGTCAATAACTCACTGAAACTTTGTGAAGGATTCTGACTGAGAACCACAGAGCAAAACTACTCCTGGATTTTGGATTCCTCAGAAATTTTGTTAGGTAATAAGCATTTCCTGCTTTAATATGCTAAATTTGGGGATAATTTGGTATGCAGCAACAGATAACTAATATGCTGTTAAAAATTAAAAATAAAAATTTGAAAATATGCAAAATAATGATATTCTTTATATATCTATACATAAATATTCAGTTATTTAAAAAATCAATATAAATTATAGATACTATGTTGAGGGTCAAGGCCATATGAGGAATACACAACAATTAATAAGAATTTTTGAGAGGATTGAGATAATACTGAAAAATGGAAGACATGGTAGACATTAAAAGATTATTTTTCTCCTCATTGATTGTTCTTATTATATGATTAGAAAAAAATCTGAGATCTAGAGTTCTCTACCTTTACTTTAAAAATATCACTGCGCACAGTTTTTCCTATCTTTTTGTTATGCTTACATAGCAAATTCCAAAAAATAATAATTATAAAAGTACTAATAAGATAATCAGGGAAGCTAGTTTTGTTTAATAGTACCTATATTTTGGAAACATAAAGACAATTTAGAATAACTTTTAATTCAAAGCTGGTATATCACGACAGTACCACGTTTGAGGTGGAGAGTTGAAATGGTATCAGCTCCCTTTAACTTACCGTTTTGAGCTTTCTCCAGAGTGATTTTGAAAGTGTTTGAAATCATTCACATTGGCAAGAAAATTGCTTGACATCGTTTATATTTTTTCACCCAGCTTCTTGTTATTATTATTATTATAAGTATTATTTCATTTACTGGTGAGGCATGGTGATACTGATGACATCTTTTCTTCTGGAAATCTTAGACTTTGGAAAACAATTTTTTTCAATAGCCTTTTCAAAAATATGATAACCACGCAGGATGATTTCCACTTTGTCATTAATATTAAGGAGTTATAATACAGGCAGATAAAATGCTTCATACAATTATGACATGCAGATTTTGCCTTTAGAAATAACAGTAAACTACTGAAGTTAAAATGAAAATGTCACAAGCATTAAGTAAAGAGAAACTCATGTTAATATTTCCAACAATTACATGTGGCATTTCTTCTCCTCTGTTTTTGCACATTTTGAAAAGAACGTACACAAAGGTCTTGCTATATAATATCTCCTTGATATTTGTAAATGACAAGAGGATTCTCTTTGAAAGCCTGGCTAAATTGTTGAACGATCTTGTTTTCTGAAAGTAAAATGAATTATTTCTGGTAGTTTGTATCATCTAAATACATGATGATATCTTCTGCATTCAGTGGTCTTTGAAGATGAAATGGGAAATAACTAAACAAATAATTCACTTTGTTAAGCAGGCTTAGTGACACACACACACACACACTCACATATTCACACTTGTATTTTGCAGTGAAAACATGTTTAAATGGTCCAATATGAGTAAATAGTAGCTAATATTCCTGTGAGGATAGGCATAAACCATTGTTTCCAGAGTGTTAAGTGATACAGGTCTTAGAATTTTAGGGAGGGAAAAAACAAAACAAAATATGATATTGATTCTTATTGGCTTGACTAAGAGGGTCTTTGTCCAGGTGAGGCTGGTAAAGGAGGAGTCAGGGCAAATCTTACATCAGTGTTTACTTTCAAGGTAAACACAGAGCCTACCTGGCATAATTGCTAAGAGAACAATCTTTCTAATCTCTCCTTTACTGCCTTACAACGTTTTGCAGTCATCCCATACACTCATTTGTAATTCTCAAAGGATGCAAAGCACTCTCTGACCTGTGTTTTAGCTAATGCAGTTCCTTGTAGCTGTAATATCTGTCTATCTTTCACCTAGTCACTTGTCAAAGTCAAGATCTTGAATTTCGCTTACCCACCATTACCTCAGCCCAAATTAGTTACTCCTTAGATGATGTTTCTGTAGCACTTTATTCTAAGCTCTTGTTATAGTAGTGGATTTTCTTTATTTGCTTAAAACAGTACTTGACTGTGAGAGCCAAGATGGTTGGAATTTTATTCCATTTATCTTTTTGTGTGTCTGTGTGAGGAAGATTGGCCCTGAGCTAACATCTGTTGCCAATCTTCTTCCACTTTATGTGGGATGCCGCCACAGCGTGGCTTGACAAGTAATGCTAGGTCTATGCCCGGGATCTGAAACTGGGAACCCCCCAGTCGAAGCAGAGCATGAACTTAACCACTATGCCACTGGGCTAGCCCCTCATTTATCTTTTCAACCTTAACACCTGAAAGAAGGCATGCATGTAAACATACCCAGTGGTGACAAACTGTTGAACCATCAGTAAGAAAAGAAGACACGAGCCAGACACTGCATGAAATAAATATTATAAAATTTTCTGAATAGTGCAAAAGGCTAAGATATTTAGAGGTCGAATTAGTGGAATTTCATCGTAAGGTGTGAACTTAGTCAACAAGAATAGCTAAAAACCTAGTCCATTGGAAAAAATGTGATGGCTGATCTAACACAATTCCGTGCTACTGACTAATTAACTTTGATAAAACTCATTGGGTTCTCCCCCAGTGAAACTCAAATTGGCCCAAATATCGGAGATTGAGATAAATATTGACCACAATATGCATGTTTGTGGGAGAAATTCCACAAACGGCTCCAAGTTGGATTGAAGAATGTGATAAGACAGAGCTGGTGAAGTATAGAAAATATAAAAAGTAAAAGAAGGTTGTTTTTATTAAAAACAAGTATATTTGGGCTATTTATTATTTCAATACAATTACTTTATTTGGTGGTGTCTGATTTCCAAAATGCCAGCAATAGGAAAATAATATTTGCAGCACAATATTTATGGTGTCCATGTGTCATTTTGATTTTATGGTACTTTTTCATTATGTTAGTGCAATGTTTTTAATAATCAAATAGTGTGTTTTACTACATAAGGATACGTCCTTGGCCCCTAGAGAGCTATAAAGTGACAGGTGATTAATCAAAGCTTTCTTATCTGTCCTTTTGGCTATTCCATTTCCTGATAAAAGGACTTCCCCTGAAGTTCTCTGAGTGTGTGTACGTGTGTGTGTGTGTGTTTTCTCTCTTTCCTCAAAGTAAAATTAATCCTTGAGATGAGTTACGTGCTATACGTATTCCTCATTAGTGCTTCCAGCTGATTTTTGCCTCCTTCTTCAAACAAATAAACTAAATCACACCAACAAATTAATCACCCCCGAACAAAGAGCCCTGAACTACAGAATACTTGAGGTACCATTACACCATTTTTTAAATTATTTATTGTTTTTCTTGGCATCCCCTCTCATTCTTCAAAGAATTTATCATATGGCTCACTGTCTTCCTCTTCACTATTACTCCTGACATCATTCTTAGTCATTCCACATTCACATAAATACATCTTGACCTCTTCATTTCTCACTCCCATGGGTGCACCTTAGACTTCATTATTACCAATTACTGCAATGTCTAAACTCTTTCAACACCATACTCTGTAACCCAATGCATCTAACCTTCGGGTTCACTTTCTCCAGGACCACCTTTGAAAACTGACTGGATCTTACCAAGAACACTAACCCACTGAAACTACTTTTTTCACCATCCAACACCATCTCATGTTCTTTTTTTCCTTCTCATCCGATACAAGTTTAATAACTCATAATTATAATGTTCCTCTCCTTCATATTCCACTACCACACTTATGTTTTTTCACTTCATCAGAATAAACCTAGAAAAATATCCCTTTTAAAATCAACTTTCTAATTCCTGTGGTAGGAAGAATTCCAACATGAACTTGAATGTCCCACATCCTTGTATAATTTCCTCCCTGTCAATGGAAGCAGGGCCTGTGAATATTATGAGCTATCACTCCCGTGATCATGTTATGTTATATAACAAAAGGGATTTTAAAGATGTAATTATGATCTCTAATCAGGTGACTTTGAATTAATCAAAATGGAGACTATCCTGGGTGGGCCTGACCTAATCACGTAAGCCACTAAAAGAGATGGGGAGCAGGAGCATACTCTCCCTTTCTGGCCTTAACAGTGCAAGTGCCAAGATGTGAGATCAGGGGGCCCTGGGGCAAGGACTTGAGGGTGCTCTCTAGGATCTGATAGAGATGCTCAGCTGACTCTCAGCAAGAAAACATGATTCATACTCACAGCTACAAGGCACTTAATTCTGCTAACAATTTGAATGAACTTGGAAGAAGACTTAGAGCTCCAGATGAAAACAGAGCCCAACCGATACCTCGATTTCAGGATTGTGAACTCTGAACAGAGAAGGTAGTCATGCTGTGCCCTTAATTCTGAAATTACAGGAATTGTAAGATAATACATGGCTATGTTTCTAAGCTACTAAGTTTGTGGTAATTTGTTAGACGACAAAAGAAAACTATTACACTTACTCTGTATCTGCAATTAAAAAGCTAAATGAGGCTGGAAAACACACACATATATACACTCACACAAACTGTCTGACTACTTAAATGTATAACAAACTTCAAATGGACCTTTATTTAGCTCTCAAGGCAATCCTACCATATTTTCCTAATCAACTTACCCTTTCATCATCAAAATAACAATTTCTCCCAATTTTTCTATCTGGATACTTTCATAATACTTCCCTCTATTCTTTCTTCAAGCACAGCTGATTGTCTACTTACTTTACTGATTAGATAAAAACACTCACAGGAGACCTTACTCAATCTTTCACCAAATTAACTCTCCATATTTTTATCCTTCTTTTCTACTCTAGAAACAAATTGTTGGTTTTCCTAAGACAAATTGCCATTTTGGCACTGGGCTCTTTTCCAACTACTTGTGGCTTTACTACTTGTATTTGGACCCAATCCTAGTATCATCAAATCCTCCCTCTAAACAGGGATATGCCCATCACTGGAGCCAGTTTATTAAATGGGCTTAACTTAGAAAACGCCTTCCTTATTCAACTATCTTCCAATATGCACATACAGATCTCCTTTTTATTGTCCTTGAGAGAGTTTGGATAGAGGTCTCTTTGGTTTTATGGCTGAAGAGAAGTTTGAGCTGTGATTCTCAAGCTTTTTATGACATAGTATACACGGAAAATGCTAACATGTTTCTGGTACACTGATGGGAAAGGTGAAGCTGTTCCCAGGAATTGACCATCTTCTGGCAGCCTTGGGCTCTCCCTGGTTGTTCAAAGGAATGAGAGAACTAATCAAAGCATCTTCTGCCCTGTGTTCTGTGATGACTCACATTTATTAAACTCTGGCTTAGGGGACTCACTGAAAAGGATTTTTGAAGATAATTAATAGAATTAGAGGTTGATAAATGGTTCCTTTATCCGAAAACTTACTGCCAAAGGCATCAAGAGCTCCAACTGGAGGCATGAGAATGGACATCTTCCCTGGTGTTAAGTGCTGAGCTGGAGACAGTTGGTAGCCACGTTCTGCTTACCTAGAGCGGAATGTGGAACATTTCTTGGGAGCAGTTGACATGTTTCCAAATCTCTGTAGATTTTGGCTAAAGAAGCAGTTTTTGACTCTTGCCTGGAGAAGTGTGAAAGTAAGATATGGGCCTGAGCTGCCTCTGGTTACTGGAAAAGAGAGAGGATTCCAATGGGAAAGGACCATAAATTTTCTCAATGGGGCTAGAATGTACAAATTTTCTCATCAACGCATTAGACGACTTGGAAGAAAATCATGCAAGAATGGTATTAAACAGATCCCACCTGGTAAGGCTAGCTGCCAGAGAACAGTAATTCTATATTGGTAATGGGGAGAAGCTCTCTGTAGAGCCTTCCATAAATCAAGAAATAGTACATTATGGTAGTATCCCAGAGTGGGAGATGTGGACAGAGTGAAGTCCTGAGGAATTTAAAAATGTATCTCAATGACTAATATGAAATTTGAAACGTGTAAATCAGGCATTGTAGAAGTTCTTTGAAAGCTAAAGAAGAATCAATATAAAAGCGAAATAAAATCTTGCTTCTGTTTTCTTTAATTACTCCATTACCATTCATTTTCCTGGAAAATTTTGTAGAAGCAACAGGACAATTATGAAAGAAGAACAGACAAAAAACCATAAGAACAAATCATTTTTGCCCCTCCCCATTTCTATCTCCTAGACATGAGCATTGGAATATGCCTGGCAGAGGAAAAGAATTTAAAAAAATATTTAAGAGATTAAAGATTGGATCTAGAATGGTCATGTTCACATCTGACTATAACCTGAAAGCTATAGAAATTTGAGGCTTATTAAGGCTAATGGAGGTTTTAACATTTCTCGATGTGTTTACCCCTTTTCTTTAGCATATGTGTGTATTATTATCTATTTTTTCATCTTCTACAGATAAGCTAAAATTTCAAGAAAAAAAAGAAAGTGCTAATTAATATTCTGTTACACACTCCTGTGGGGATAACTTTCACCTTTAAAATAAGCCTATTTTGGTCTTCGCATGTCTTCCCAATTATTAGATTTCTAAGCTCTTCTTTATAGGACAATCCCTCAAAATGGGCTTGTGCCTCTAGTTTCTATTTCCTCAGTCCTCCCCCACAATCCCTTGAATCTACTTCAGACAAGGTTTTGTGTCGACCAATACTCATATTACCAATAAACTCCATGTCCAATAGACAATATTTTCCTTATATTGCTTGTTCTCTCAGCAAAATTTGACACGAAAACTTTGCTTTTTTAATAAGTAATTGTTGCATTTAGTTTTCAGGACATAGTCATTCTGTTTCCTCTCATATCTCACTGGATGCTCCTTTGTAAATGCCTTTGCTTACCCCCTAATTCTTCTAGACCACCTATGTTGTGGTGACCTTGGTTCACTCCAATGCCCTTTTCTATTTGTCTGATCTTCTTGGCAGCTCTTACAGTCATGTTAGTGTAAATACCATTTACTGATGACTCTAAAATTTCTATCTCCAACCTTGAAATATTTCTTGGATTCCAGAGTCATATATTTCACTGAAAACTCAATAAAGTCATTTGTATATCTAATAGGCATATCAGAATTTACATATATATGGCAGACAGATTCTAAGATTGCCCCCAATTGTCCCTATTCCCTGATATGCACACTCTTGTATAATACTCTCCCTTTGAATGTGGTCAGTATCTGTGATTTGCTTCTAACAATTCAGATATGACAAAGGTGATAGGATGTCACTTTTGTGATTATATTACATAAGATTGAAAATTGTATCTTGCTACCAAATTAATCTCTCCCTTGTTGCCTTTGATAAAGCAGTCAACTGTGTGAGAAGCACACAGGACAAGAATCCGAGGATAGCCACCCAGTGACAACCAGCAAGGAGCTGAGGCACTCAGTTAACATCCCACAAAGAACTGGAAGCTGCCAACAATTACATGAACTTGGAAGGAAATCCTTCCCCATTCACAGCTCACATGAGACCCAAGCCCTGGCTGACACCTTGATTGCAGCTTTATAGAGACACTGAAATTGAGATCTATGTCTCAATTCCTGACCATCAAAACTGTGTGATAAAAATGTGTCTTTTAATCTTCTAAGTTTGTAGTAATTTGTTACACAGCAATGGTAGTTAATATGTGTTTAGGTACCAGGAGTAGGAGGTCACTGTAGCAAATACCTAAAAATGTGGGACCTTGTTCCTGAACTGAACAGTGGGTCGAGTGATTATATCACAATATTGTAACTTCCATCTTGCTGGCCAACTCTAGTTTTTGCTATTTTCCCTTGCAAGAGACATATATGGCAAAAAACTGAGGCTGCCGTCCGGCTGAAAGATGGCAAGGAGCTGAGGCCCTCAGTCTAACAGGCTACAAATAACTGAAACTGGAAGCAGGTCCTTCCCTAGCTGAATATTAATAAACCCCAGTCCTGACCAGTACAGCAATAGCAGCTTTGTGAGAGACCCTGGAGCAAAGTCGTGCTTGGCTTTCTGTCCCACAGAAACGTTGACATAATAAATGTATGTTGTCTTAAGCCTGTGATGGTTAATTTTATGTGTCAGCTTGACTGCACCGTGGGGTACCCAGATTAAACATTATTTCTGGGTGTGTCTGTGACAGTGTTTCCAAATAAGATTAACATTTGAATTGGTGGACTCGGTAGATGGCCCTCCCCAGTGTGGAAGGACATCACGCAGTCTGTTGAGGGCCTGAATAGAACAAAACATAGAGTAAGAAGGAATTCCAGCCCTTTTTCTTCCTGCCTGCCTGCCCTTTGAGTTGGGACATTGGTCTTCTCCTGCCCTTTAAACTAAGATTTATATCATCAGCTCTCCCAGTTCTCAGGTCTTCTTACTCAGACTAGAATTACACCATTGGCTTTTCTACGTCTTCTGTTTGCAGACGGCAGATTGTGGGACTTCTCAGCCTCCACAGTCACATGAGCCAATTTCTCATCATAAATCTGTCTATCTATCCATCAATTATATACATATATAAAAAATAAAGAATTTCTTTTGGATATTATATTAGTTATTATTGCTGTGTAACAAATTACCATAAACTCACTGGCTTTGTATTAGCCAGGGTTCTCCAGAGAAATAGGACCAATAGGATATATGTACATGTATAAAATATATATTGTATATAATATTAATTATAACTAATTAATTATATAACTATATATAATATATAATTATATATATTATTTATATATGTATCATATTTGATTGGTTCTGCCCAGACAAATACAAAGTCACTGAGTTTATAGTAGTTGTTACACAGCAATAACAACTAATAAAATGTTGAAAAGAGATTCCTTGATTTCCATTGCTCCCCAAGCTTGTTTCTTCCTAAGAGTTCTTTCTCTTGTTAATTGACAACTCAATCAACTTAGATGCTCCTTAAAAACTTTTGGAGTAATTCTTGAATTCGGTCTTTTTTTACATATTGCAAAAATGCTAGCAATTCCTGTCAGGTTGAGGAAATAAACACTTCTCACCACTATCATGGATATGCTATTCCAAGGTACCAGCATCTCTCTTCTAGACCACTGAAATGGCTTGGTAAGGATACAAAGAAATTTTCACTGTATTGTTCATCTTTCTGGTTCTATGCCTACTTTCCTAAAGACGATTCTCTACAATGTCATCAAGGTGAGACTTCTCTACCGTAGGTCAGATTATATCTCAACTCCCCGACAACAGTGCTTTGTACAGAAACTGAAATTTCAACTATGGCGTATGAGGCTTTTCATGCCCTGATCCTTCAAGGCCTCTCCAACTTAGTACTTTACCTTTCTTTTCCTCACTCACTCTGCTTAAACTGGACTGTCAATTCTGCTGCTTCTGGAACGTGTCACAGTGGTCCTAATTCTTGGCATCAGTTCTTTATTCTGATGGGGAAACTCTTCCCCAGGTCTTTGTGAGATTTGCTCTCCTTATTTTAGGATTTTACAAAATAGTCATGTGCTCAGAGGGTTCTTCACTGGCTATGTTATCTAAAATAGCTTGACATCAATACTCATTCTCTTATGACATCTATCACCAACAGATCATTTATTAGCCATTATTTGCTTACTGTTTTTTATCTTCTACACTATTAGAGAAAGAAGGCCAATAACTTCTCTGTTTCATCACTGCTAATTCCTAAGCATCTTTAAATGCACCTACCATAATAGATGTTCAATAAATATTATTTAGTGGGTAAATGAACTAATCAATTATAGCTAATTGGCATCAAATATAGCACTGTTGTTGACTGAGATTCAGACATGCCTTGGCTGAACAAAGTGCTTACACACTCGCTATTCTAATATTCAACTTTTAATATCCTAGCTTTTAATTTTAGTTTTACTTTTTTCTTTGCTGTTTGATTTATTAAGTTAAATAGTCTTTGACAATCCCCATGTACTATGTCTCCCAATAATAATGTTATAACATTTTCACTCCTGTGAGTTATCTTGCAAATAATATTACTAAT
Source organism: Equus przewalskii (assembly GCF_037783145.1). NCBI lineage: Eukaryota > Metazoa > Chordata > Mammalia > Perissodactyla > Equidae > Equus > Equus przewalskii. The sequence continues at coordinate 59,855,700 of NC_091846.1, forward strand.
TTCTTTTAATTTATATTCTGTCCTTTGCTGTCTCTCTTTTTAGTTGAGCTTTATCAGTACGCTTTTCTAGTTATTTACTATCAGTGATGACTTCTATCAGAGCTCTAGTTACCGATGCTTATTTTGTAATTTAGAACTATTTGGGCCTCATAGACTACAAATCAACTCAAAGTAGGAATGTCTAGTATTGATGTGAGCTTAAAAGAGTGCCTAGGGCTTGATGCCCACATAAGAAAGGAGTAAAAATACATGGCATGAATAAAAGACTCAATTTTTAATTAAAATTATGTCATACATAATAGGAAATTCTTCCTATAAGGTAAAAAATAATACATAGTACTGTAGTTATGGATACTGTATTTTCATTGACATGCATCCATAGATAACAAGAAATATTTTTTAATCTAACTCAAATACATTTGGTGTTTTACATTTTACAAATATTTCTCATACATATTATTTAATTTTAGATAAAACTGTACTCCCAGATAATAGTTTTTGATACAATACCAGCTCAAGCAAGCACTCTCTAAAGCTCCACATGGACACTGGTCATTTCTGTATTGTTCACTGCTAAGTGTCCAGAAACTCACATGGTGTCAGGCACTTAGTAGAAACTCAATGTACTCTTGCCTAATGGCCAAATAAATTAATAAACTAGGTCTCAAACCACACAGAAATATCTTGAAACCTACACCTGAGTTATACATTTGATGAAGATTGGAGGCTATATAATTTACAATTAAACATGCATATCAGCTGCATATAATCTTAGTAATTAAGAGTTTACATGCTTTTCTATTGTGGTACATATGGGCCTGATTTTCAATCACCAGCCGCTACATCTATTTGCATGAGGACATTTGTTCTTTGATCACCAGAGACTTCATTGTCCACTTTTGTATATGGTTGGATATGCCAAAGAATTCATCCTGTGACAAGACTCCTCCACCAACGGTTGATGGGAGTTCTATATACATCTCTAAATCCCACAGGCCTTAAGTCGGGTAATTCTCCAGCTTGTTTTCTACATACGCTTAAATCATTGTCTCAAGTTGGCTTCTGGGAGATCCTTAATGAAGAAAGAAAATTTATATGCATGTATATATATATCCATCAATTAGAAAATAAACATAAAAACTCCTGCTCCAAACAGCTATATAGTGTATAAGGGTATAAATGTACACGTGAAAGCTAAGTAGCATGTAGGGTAGACTGTCCCAATTATCAATTGATTGCCTATCTACTCCAAACTCACCATTACACATCTTTCTTTGTGACATTGGAGCTGTATCTGATAAACATTTCTCCTTTGGGAGCTGGAAACATGTTAGACCTTGTCAGTAGAGAGGGTTAGAACGCTCACTGAAAGAAGAAGACTCTCTCTTCTTGGCTTTGAAGGCTTTGCACTCTTCCTCATAGGATGTGGCTGCCAACAGAAAGCTTTCTTGCTAGTGGGCAGATTCCTAGTCTATTCTCTGCAGGAAACCCAGTGGTGAACACCCTCTAGCAAGTTTCTCCAGCACCCAGTGGATGGGTTCTTAGCAATTTTGCTGGCATCCCAGTGGACAGCTTTCTACTGAGTTCCATGTTACCCAGTGTGGAATTTCCTTCCTGCCAGCCCCAGCTTGCAATGCCTTAGCAAATTGCTCTGCCATTCAGTGGGCTACAGATTTAGTCTCTTGAAGGAGATCTAATCCTCAGTTTTAAGGATTGGAAAGTGGGGAACCTCCTCTAAGTGGCTTCCCATTGCATATGCTCTTCCATTCTTTAGCTTCTTCTTTACCTATACTATTAGTTTATCTCTGGTTACTAATTAATAATTTTATGTTAAAATTTTTCCTCTTCAAACAACTGATATGATTTCTGTCCTCTTAATATGTCTTTACTAATATATCTAGTAAATATTGATTGTTCAAATATTGGTCATATAATTTTTTTTTCTCCTAAGGAAAATTAGTCTGGAGCTAACATCTGTGTCAATCTTCCTCAACTTTATATGTTGGTTGCCGCCACAGCATGGCTGATGAGTGATGTAGGTCTGTGCCTGGGATCTGAACCTGTGAACGTGGGCCGCCAAAGCAGAGCATGCCAAACTTAACCATTATGCCATGGGAAGGGACCCCTTGCTCATGTAATTTTAAATGTTTTTTTCTTGAGAAGGTAGGAAGGATACTTTTCCTTAAGTGTGCAAAGTGCTTTTAATTCAAAAAGAGTTTCAAAATGACCAATGATCTATAGGGAAAAAAAAAATGCAGGAAACCAGGAAAGAATCAGAGCAGATTGGAATGGAGGTGGTGTCTCCATCTGGAGCTGAGAGATGACAAAGTTTCTCTTAAGCTTTCAGATGCTTCAGATTGAAATGGAGGACTTCAGTGATCAGTCATAAACAGTGATACTGACAATTTGTGACAGCTTGATCTGTAGTTCTCTTTTTTTTCTTTTAAAGATTGGCACCTGAGCTAACAACTGCTGTCAATCTTTTTTTTTTTTTCCTGCTTTTTCTCCCCAAATCCCCTCAGTAGATGGTTGCATAGTTTTTTTAGTTGTGGGTCCTTCTAGTTGTGGCATGTGGGACACGGCCTCAACATGGCTTGATGAGCGGTGCCATGTCCACACCCAGGATCCAAACCGGTGAAATCCTGGGCTGCTGTAGCAGAGCGTGAGAACTTAACCACTCAGCCATGGAGCTGGCCCCTGCAGTTCTTTTTTAATATAATGCCCTTCTAATTGAAACTCTTTAGATTGGTCTGTTGTCAAGAAAAACATACACATAATACGATACTTCCCTAACTGCCCCTTTTCTGAATTATATGTATCATATTTTTGAAATTGAAGTATGCATAACAAGAAAAATACTGTTACACACCATGTGTTCAAATGATAATAATGGATCATACATTCATGACACAGGAAAACTACTGCTACTTAAAGACAATTCAGTACTTATACCATTGGCAAATATTTTCTTGTGTACTAAGGCATTATGTGCATAACTAATCCTTCAGCTGTCACCTTTGCTGTAATTGCATTGACTTGAAATGACCCTATTTATAAGAATTCTTCAGCGAAGCATGACAAATTTCATTTCCTAACATATTTTTTTTTTCCTAGAAGTGTTCACAAATGTTGTCTGGATGAAGTGCCTACTCTTGCCTAGAGGTGTTATTATGTGAAAGAGAAGTTGGAGATGTCATTATGATGTATAATTTTGTGGATGAAATATATAATACTGCTAATAAACTTGTGACTAAAATTTAGTTTGATTGTAACTAATATTTAGCTTGATTTTTGTAACACAATATTAGCTTGATATTATAATATAAATCATGGTAATTATATTTATGGAGGTAATTCTTGTTTTACAATTTTCTTCAAAACTGTTAAATCTGAAGTCAATTTCAAGGCTGTTGGAAAATGTGAAAATAAAACCTTTGCTATAATTATGACCTCAAATGATAGATGAAAATACACACAGATATTATATATGGCAGAGTTATCAGGAATCATCAATTTTTATATATATATACACACTTAATATACATTTATATATAACACAATATATATAATTTTTATATATACAAACAACCTCATCTTCTTTCAGAAATAATAGTCATACTACCGCTATACAATTATACTATTGATCATATCACATCACTGTTCTCACCAATTCCTAACGGATTTACCTTTTTCTTAGAGATTTAACATGTCATCAGAGTGTTGGTATTATTATTTTTTGTCACTGTTCGTCTAATAAGGAAGAAAGGAAATGAAAGCAGGGCAAGAAAAACTTGCTCCAGAAGTACTTAAGACACGTTCAGTATTAACGACTTAACAGAGTTTGTTTTAAATCATGAATACAACATATTGTCCCAAGAATGTTGACTGAGGACATGTTTACCTTCCCCAAATCCCTGTGAACAAAGGTAAATCTATAGAAAATCTATAACAGTACAGAGAATCAGTATATATTTATGTGTTGTGGGGGAGATGGCAGGGGAGATATCAACATTCCTATATTTTAGTGAATTTATGAAAGAATAAATCACATTGGTTCACATCCAGCAAAGATTAGGAACCCCAGCCTGGAAACACTCTGAAGGAGGCAGCAGACAAGGGGTTGCCTGTCTCTCTGCTCAGAAGAGGTAGATATGGAGAGTTGTTTGTACTTGGAAGAAATCGTGGTAGATAATTTATAGGCTGTCTAGTGAGGAAAAATAGTTTTGCCCTGTATTTGTATCTATCTCAACCTCATATTATCAGCACAGATAATTTTTGTCCTCATGCCAAGAAATGAAGCAAGTATCTGAAAAATTGAAATAGCTACCTGGGGAGATATGGAGTTCTTTATGTAGGTGATAATTTATTATTTGAAAAGTCTCTTCATTTTACCTTGGAAATGAGGGAACAAAAGTCTACTGCAGGCTACTCCACCATCCACGCATTTTAAAGCAAAAATCCAAATGCTTGCTTCACTTACATACACAGAACTCGGCTCAGACAGATTCATTTAGAAACGTATCTGTTCATAGATGAAAGATGAAAGAAGAAACTCAGAGATGCAATCTACATTAATCAACCTTCTTGTTTATTCATATACATTACTGATATTATATTTGGGGTCAGCAAACTGTAGCCCACAAGCCAAATTCAGCCCACCATCACTTTTTGTTTAGCTGAGAACAAAGCTCTTTGTTGAGCTAAGAATGGTTTTCACAGTTTGAAATGGTTGGAAAAAAATTAAAAGGTAAATACTGTTTTATAACATGTAAAAGTAATATAAAATTCAAATTTTGATGTCCACAAATAGAGTTAGTTTCAGACATAGACACACTCATTCACATGTATGGACGGCTTCATGCTACAATGGCAGAAGTGAGTAGTGAAGACAGAGATAGTACAATCTACAAAGAGAAATAGTTTGTCAACCCTTGATTTTATGTGTATCTATATCTCTTTATATAGATGTCTATCATTATCTATATCTATAGATATTTATCTACAAATCTATATATTTCTCCATCAGGAAATAAAATAATCAAACCCAACAAAGCAAAGATAATTAAAGAAGCAAGATAACCTTTTAACAATTCTCAAATTAAATATTCTACTATAAATTTGAGAAGATGGTATACTCAATAATCATGATGAAGAATACTGAGAGATCAGAAAACAAAGTTCATAAAAATGTAATAAAATTTATGAAATTACAAGATAATAGAAGATTTACTGGCAAATAAAGTCAAAAAATTATTTGGAATATAAAAATAAAAGGATAGATGAAAAATAGAATAAATTAAAAAAAATATATATAAAGAGATGAAACCAGTGGCTGGCTTATCATCCATGGAATGAAAGATTTTAAACAAGTAGAGAATGAGAGGAGAAAAATAGCAAACAAATACAGGAGAAAATATCCCATATTAGAAAGAATATACACCTATAAATCTCATCATACTAAAATTTTCCATTTAGTTTTGTACAGGGTGAATGAAAAATGAAAATTACACAGGAAGACATATCCAAAATAAATTACATAACTCGACCAATAAAGAAATAATCCTAAAGGTTTCTATGATGTATGATACATAACAGCTGGTAAAATGCTAACTAGTGACATCAGGCTTATGAATCACTCTGAACACTAAAATAAAATGTAGCAAAGCCTTTACAGATTTGAAGGTAAGTAATTTGTACTTTGATTTATTTCTCAAACACAACATGAATTTTTTTTTTTAAATTAATGGACAACATAAAAAGATTTTGAAATAATCAAGGACTCGGAAAGTTATGTCTTTCATCATTTGTGTAAAAAAGAACTTCATACAGATTCTTTAAAAAGAAAAAAGGAAAGTAAATACAGGTTCTAGAGCCAAAATTCAATAAAAGAATTATAAGGTTGATGTCTGTGCAGCAGGTAATCTGTGTTATAACAGCAATCCACGGGCTTTGAAAATCTTTCCACAAAGAAAGAGGATTCATTTTTTAAAATAGTATGATTAGGAGGGCAAAAATTATATTGTTTTGGTAAAGTAAGCATGTGTTTTCTGTATTAGGGAAAAACATGGGTGTTGGAAATCTTAAAACACAAACACACCAAAGAAAATTTGTCCTGTAAGAGCACAATTCAAATACAAAAGAAAATTAAAACAAACTATTAGAGGAACTGATATGATTTATGAAAAGAAAATTGGTTTGAAATTGTTTTCTAGAATAATGGCCTCAGAGGAACACGGATCTAAAGTGACACATGATTGCTTTTCCTTTCCTGTGAATCAAACATGCGAGTGACATACACCAATTATTTAAAGAGATTAATGGAACTATCAGGGAAAAAATAAACACTTTGTGAATTAATCGAGCTGTAAGACAAAAGCTTGTGCCCTGTACTCAGAGGCCTAAATGTCTTAAAATTTAAACTTTTATTTTATAGGCTAACCCACCTAAACCTGCAGGCCTCTAATTGATGACTGCCATTTCGTACTGCAGATGAAGGTAGTGACATGAAAATGACATCAGAAATATTGCCAAGAATGTTCAATTTTTTCAGTCAACATATAGAAAAACACAGAACAGAAATTTATTTAAAGAGTCCAAAATCTATAAACTTGAACAATGTTAAAGTAGCACATAGGTGACATAAAGATGAAAGGGAAGCCAATGAAAGTTGATGTACAAAAAGGATTTTAATTTCCTCATCTCCTATAATAGGTAAACGATTCGTTTTAAAACTGACGAGAAAAAGTACTGTTTTAAGCTTGCTATTTTAAGATTTAAGGCTCACGATAGAAGGGAAGCTGACTTAAACGAGTGATTCAGTACATATTCAAATCCCTTTTCTGCTATAAAAACAGAAATTCTGGATGAAAGTAGTGATTGGTTAGAGGACTGTTGTGCTGGGTGCCTGGACAAATCCTTTAAGAGAAAACCACTAAAAACGTGGAAAAAATATTTTAAAATGTGGTATTTAAAATTCCAATGAGCTCACTAAAATTTAAGGACTTCTCAGACTAATTCTAACAGAAATTGGGAACTGAGAGAAGTAAACAATGCATTGAAGAGGGTTTTGGTCATAAGGGCCTTCCTAAATCAGTAAAAAAAAAAAAAAAAAAAAAGAAAATCAGGATTTCAGTTTTCACCAGTTCTTGGAGTTTACAATTCAGAACATAAAATTCCAAGTCCAGCAATGTATGAGTTTAATAAGAGGATTTACCCTGTAAAACCATTAATCATAGGTTAAGGATGAGCATAAAATAATGCCCCATGCCCGTTGACATTTAAGGGAAATTACCATAGGCTTGATGAGAAAATAGGGGGAAGAAACGAAACCTCATCGCTGAAAAATTTAAGCATAAAATTGTCTTCACTTAGCTTTGCAGTTGTCCAAAATTGTCAAAGAAAAAATGAAGTGATATTTATTCTTGAGAGAGGCATTAGTTAATCACTGTATATAATTGTCAGTTCTTTATGAAGGTCTTTGCATTGTGTCAGATTCAAATTAGTATCACGAATAAATTTCCAATTAAAATGAACAGCTCACAGCAGAAAGTTATTAACCACACAAGGAGGAAGCTGCCGCAAATAAAAACCAGTAGAATGAGTTCTGCAGACGTTGAGTACTAGAATTTGGGGATATAAAATGAAAAATAACTATGATTATTGTTTTCAAAGGTAAACATCACATTTAACATACATGAGGAGAAATTGAAGCTGTATCAAATGACTATTCAGGCATGGAAAATGAACTATTAGAATTTTTAGAAATAAATACTGAATAATTGAAATTAGAAATCAATACATAGGGTTCACGGCAGTATAACTGTAGCTGATGAGAGAATTAATAAAGTGGGAAATATATTTGAAGAAATGTTTACACAATATAACACAGATATTCAACGAGATGGGAAATATGGAACAGAAGCTAAAAATATGGAAGAATAATTTGTAATATATGTAATATAAGTCTAACTGGGATTCCTTAAGAAAGGAACTAAAAAATGGACAGTCTATATTAGAAAATTAATATTGGAAATATATCTAGAAATGTTGAGAGAAACCAATCAAAACATCCAAGTAATGCCTCCAAAAATAAGATAAAGGGAAACCCATATGTAAAATTGTTTATAATATCTATATTTATTAACATTAAGTTAATTTTGTTTTTAATATCTATTCAGATTGTTATATTTAACATCTATGGTCATATTAACCTATCTATGTTTGATTTTATATATTTATTTTATCTGTAATGTGTGTTATCATATTTATCTATTTTTAATTTTATCTTTATTTTATATGCTATAATACAGTGTATATGTCATATAATATCACATTTAGCTATATTTTATATCTATATTTATATCTTCTATATTTAATATTTATATATTTACATATTATGAATGCAAACATTTACTATCTGGAGTAGAGATGATTATTATTTACTTACATTCAAAAATTATGCTGATTCTCTATGTTCAATTTTCACCTCCTGGGGTGACTCAGTGAGAGCTAGATGAGATACCACCCTTACACACTGGAGTTTGTACAGTAGGCAGGAAATCCAGAGAATATAAATCTGAGCAATCATATAGGAGAGGGGTACCTATGACCCCTACCCATCTCTCCTGAGATAGAAACATTTTTTCTACCGTAAACTAATTCCCAATCAGAACATAAAAGAGAAGGATCTTGGGATCATATCATTCGGAACATTAATAAATGTCTCCCAGGAGAAGGCTATCTCCACAACCCAAGCTCCATTTGCGTTTTAAATGTAAACACATATATCCAGGCAAATAAATGCCTCTGGAGTTCTAATAATCTGTTTGGTCATGCTTAACTTCCGATGCTTGAGTTTTAGCCCATGTCCTAAGTTTCTGTAAAAATTTCTCAGAAAGCTCTAACTATGCAGAAATGTAGAAATATTTTCTCCATAGTCCCACCATAGTAAGATTTCAGGACATAGAACTTCAGAAATAGTTATGTAAAACTATAAAAAGGAAAAATATACTTAAAATGATGGTGGACTTTTCAACAATGTTCAACACTAGGAAAGAGAAACACCATGTATTCAAAATTCAGAGAAAAGAAAGCTTTAAACCAGAAATGTTATTTTTCAAAAATAAGAGTGAGAAGAACCAGAAAAGCAAAAATATAGAATTTTCCACTATTGGACCATGACTAAAAATAAATCCAGAAGGTGCATTTAAGGTAAAAGAAAAATAAACCTGGATGTAAATCCAGACATGCAAGGAGGGGTGAAAAGAAAAAGAGGCAAATAATTAAGCATATAATTGAGAGGAGTAAAATAGAATAAAGGAGATGTAAGTAAAAAAGTTAATTTTTTAATTCTATATAAAATTTGCACATTATAATTTTTAAGAAAATTCTAAAAGTTTAAAAGTTGAGTGAAGAACTTTAAAATTAGTAGAGTTAACAAATAGAATATGAAAGAAAGTTTTAATCCACCCAAATATAGGCAAGAAAAGAGAAAAAATAAATATGGAAATGCTAGGACATAAGGACAAAATAATACAGTAAAATAAATTTAAATATATCAGTAATTATAGTAATTATAAATATACTAAATTCTACAATAAAAAAGTAAAGCTGTATTAAGGGGAAAAAAAACCCTCAGCTATTTGTTACTTAACATAGAAATATCTAAAACAAAATGATAAAGGAAAGTTGAAAGCAAAAGGATTAGAAGTAGAAACAATCCAAGAAAAATTACATTAAAAAGACAAATTGAAAGCTGATGAATTTATCTAAATTTCAGGAAAAATAATCTTGCTAGATACATAAAATATCAATTCTTTATGATGAGTTTCAATTACTCTCCAAAAATATGTATTCTCATAATAACATAGCCTCTAAAACAGAAAGTTTTTTTTAAAGTTATAATGAAAAGAAGGAGCTCCATAATCATCCCAGAAAATTATAAAATGCTTTATTAATTAAAGTAATAAACAAAGAGCAAGAATACGAAAGATTTAAATAACATGATAAATAAACTTGTACTAGTATGTACTATTAGATATTACATATCAAATTGTAGAAAAGATTTTTTCAAGTATAAATATCACATCTTCAACAAAAGATATTATGACGTATTGATACATAAAACAAGTTGAAACCCCCTTTAAGGCATTAAAGCATACATTAAGCAGAATACATTCTCTGACAATAATGAAAGTAAGCTCATAGTGAAAGGTTATTAGATCAATTTTGTAAATTTGAGAATTGAGAAGCATTTTAATACCACATGGGTCCAAAAGGAAATCATAATAGAAAATAAACCTATATATCTATACTGAATGTGTATCGAAACTTAGAGAATAAAACAAGTGCTATTTTAGGCTGATATTCTAGTCTTACATGCTTATATTAGAAAAGAAAAACAAGTAAACATTGTTAGGCAAACAGCCATCTCAAGAAGTAATAGAAAGAAAAGCAAAATAAATCCAAAGAGAAAAGAATGAGGGAAATGGTAAAGACAAAGAGAAATTCAAAATAGAAATCAAAATACAATAAAGTAGATAAACTTAGGGAAGCATACCACTCTGGCAACTAGGTCTTCTATACTCATAGAACCTAGAGATGCAGGGCCAGAAATGCACATTTTTGTTAGTACATTACTGCAGTGATTGTAACAAGGGCCACTTTTATTCCCAATCTTAGTTCCAACATCTGTGTATTCTACCTCTTGTGAAAACAGCACCATATAGTGACAATTGATATAGAGTGTACATCACACCCGGAAAAAAAACTCTCTTTTCTCATACAGTATCATCTTGGAGACTGCAACTCAAAATCATCTTCAAAAAGTACTTGTATCCCACTATCAGGGTATCAGAATTGTATCCCTCTTTCAGACTATTAGTTTCTCTGTGCTGTAGAATGTAGAAAGACATGAATTCTTTTGTCATATGCTCATGGTCATATGTCACAAGTATTTTGCTGTTTAATGAGGTCCTTGCTTTGAAGTGATGTTCAGCAGTACTCCGTGTTAATGGACCAAATATATTACAAGCTCTCAGATAGCAATACTGGCAGGAAAAGTCAATCTATATCTGCAATATGTGTATTGGTTCCAGTTAAGATAAATCACTGTCTCTTCTATGTTGGAGGAGATCAAACACACCCAACTTGCCACCAAGTGTCTAGGTAGTTTCCTCAAGGGGTGTTTTCCACCATTGGCAGGTTGGACTCTTGGCAGCAGTAGTAGCTAGATCAACCTTAGGATTTATGCTGTTGGATGCACAACCGCAAATCCCTGTCTCCATAGCCACTCCATTCATCTGGGGTAATGAATGCCTGATGTCTGAAACTGGATGGTATCAACTGGCTGTCATTCAGTCTACTTGGTTGTTTAGTATCTCTTCCATGGTAGATAATCTATGATGGAAGTTCACATGAAATACAAGATTTGTCTTACTTTGTGCCAACTTTGTTAAGTCCACTCATAAGCCTCTTCTACGAACCTCCTTATGCCTTATCTTTTAAACTTTCTCCTTACTAGCTCCTATCAACCAACAAAAATATTTACCATTATTCTTAAATCTGTGTGTATTCTGACCATAGGCCACCTCTTTTTTCACTTGGAGTGAGTGAATAGGTATATTCCTCAAGTTCTGCCGACTGGAGCAGTTTGCCCTCACTTCTCTGTTTCATGTTATTTCAGCCTTACTGTACCCCTGAGCAGGTCTGTAGCACAATATAATTGCATATTAGATACAAACTGTGCTGATGCATCAGAGACTCATACTCCTCCTCTTTCAGTTCACTATAAGAGCACACCGCATACTGACAGACATAGAAGATGGAGAGACATCAGTTAACTATGTTTTGATGACATGGTGTCAGGGCACCGGTTTGTGAAGCTTACTTGTGCCCTTTGATCTGCTTATATCTGTTTCAGGCTCTACCAGTTTAATGTTACAGTTGTTTTCTGTTGGCTCCTCCCAACACTATGGCATTGTGTGTCAGAGAGACTCTGCTTCTTGATGACCAGTTCTGGCTGTATGGTTACTTCTTGTTTCATGATCCCATAGCCAATATCTGCAAGGCCTACTAACTCTCAAGTCACCCTCTTTCTAATAGCTGTAGTCCAGAACCGCACAATGTGAGTCTCTCTTTGGGATTATCCATGAATACCACACACATCATTTTGTCCCACCATCAGTGGCCCAAGTGGAGGGCTGTTTGCATTGTAGCCTGGATGTGTTGCAGTGGCCTTTCCTATTGTCGTGGGGTTTTCACAGGATTTATCTCCCATTTTCTGGAAAGCATGTGTTCTATTAAAGCCCTTCTTTCCACTTCTTGCACATAAAATCTGATTTACACGATGCAATCAATATAGTGGACCAATGGTATCAAATTCCAAGGGTATCAAACTGGAGAGGATCACTTCAGAATAAATTATGTTAGAGGGCAGGAAAGTTAACACAATTCTGGGACTAGGCCAAAAATGTACCCTACTATTGACCCTGTGTGAGTATAAACTACCTTTGATCCTCATTTTTGATAGGGACATTAAAGACCTTCTTGACGTAAAAGAACGCATTTACCAAATGAGTGGCCACAATCTATGTACATGAGGCCGTGTTCACCTACTCTGGAAAAAAGTCCTGGACAAAACTGAAACTGAGGCTAGTACTTGGTTGAGCATGTATAGTCAAATATTATTTGCCAGAATTTATCTCAAGTGTCAGAATGATGAATTAAGTGTTATATCATGGGAGCCGTCGCCTAGTGTGCTCTGAGTCTTCAAGGTGGTGGTAAACTTTGTCATTCCCCTGTGAAATGATATTGTTTTAGATTTAGTGTCTTCCCTGAGTTTGGGGGGGTGGCCATTTCAGAGGTTTTCAGTCTAGGGCTTCTGTTAATGATCAAGTATGACAATTCTAATCACACAATTGGAGATGGGGAAATGACCACAGTGTGGGACCATTGTAAAGTGGACCCCCTGTGAGAAGGGCCTGGTTCACACTCCACTTATTATGCCTCACTTATTTCCAATCAAATGGAGTGGCATACATGATGTGATGATACTATGGATCCCTGCATAAAAATGTAAAAGTGGGCACTGTTTTTAACAGTCCTTTAAACGTACAAATATTCTCTTTACCATAGTATTTGGTTATCTAAATACACAGCTGGAAATCCCTATTAGAAAGGACTTGAGAAATCATTGTCATCTATCACCACAGTTGTTACAGAGACTTCCTTATGGGGATCTGGTTCTTCCTTAGTCAACGAGTTCTGGGTTTGAAAATTGTTTAGGGTCTAGAAATTAGGCTAAGGATCATGACTTTTCATTAGGGCACCATTTTTCAGCCTTCTGACCATCTTCCCTTAAGCTTTTTAGGTTGCTTAACTTGAGAAATCCTCTTGGTGGCTTGTCCCTAAGATTTACATATTCTAATAAGTATCTTCAAATTTTTTGGAACAGTCTTCTTATCCCCTTGCTGGCTGCCACTCTGACCTTGCTGCCTGGTTCTGTTTTTGAACTTAGTTTGCTTTTGATGGTTAAACTTTATCTCTAGACGTCCATCGGTTTGAGAGTCTATCATCAGATTTGCTCTAATATTCCCCAGTTATGTAACAGTATCTTCTTTCCTCAGCCCTAGCCTGCAGATGACAGCCACCTCTGAACTTCTCAATAATGCTGATGCCCCTATCGCGAGTGTGTTCCTGTTCATTTAGTAAAGAGAGTGTTCTGCAGGTCTTCCTCCCGAATACAGTGTACTGATGTGTGTTCAGGCCAGACATGACATTGTCACTGTAGCATGCCTACTTCTCCAAGCCTGTTGATTTCTCCCTTCACCATCTGCCATGCCTGTTATAACGCCAGGTCAAGAATTTCTATTTCACTTAGTGGGGCCATTACTTTTCTGTGCTTCCAAGAGTCAAATAGTAATAGCACATTAGTCCTTGCCAGAGTTTTACTTCATGTGTCATAAGGTAGTGATGCCATTTTGAAAAGCTCCCCCTTCCAACATAATACCCCATTTACTTTGATCCATTTGGATCCTCAGCATCCTGACACTCTCTTGACTCCTGTTGGCTAGATCCTGCAGTACCATATATGTATAGTCATTTTCTGCCTTTACAGGGCCAGCATATCCCTGGCCACATTATACTGTGACTTGACCTTAGTTATTGATCTGGAGGCTGGGGGACAGGGAAGTTAGGAATCATCCTGATGAGGGCACATACTGGCATTCAAAGAGAAGTTTTGTCAAATCAGGGACACAGGGGCTATATCTGCATGCCTAGAGAGTACAGGAAGATCTTGGCTCCCATCCTAAGTATCAGGGCCCCATTGTTTTCCAACCAGGGCTATGACCAACTAAAATTTCAACCTTCTCTTATACTCTCCTACCCATATAATCAATTCCCAGGTCTTAAACCAAATTTATTTGCATTGCTCTCTGGCTAATCAAGATGAAAATTTCATTAAATGTGTCAGAAGAGACCCTCTGACTCTCCTACTTGGATTTAATCTGGTAATTAATCATCTTTAGCCATACATTTTCTTTTCCAGTGCATCAATAATACTCAGCAACACTCAGCAATAGCCATCGAATTCCATTGTAGTATAAACACTACTTCCCTGAACTTTTCCTATGCCTTGGCTATTTCACCTATTGTGGCTTTAAATTGTGTCAACTTGGTTGGGGCTGAACTTTTTCCCAGAACTCCTTCCCTGTATGTTTCTAGTTAGAGTGGGCCACAAGAGACATTTTTGTGTGAGATCTGAAGAGCAGAAACAAAGGTTCTTTTTGTTGTCGTTGTTTTCAGGAGTTAAGTAAAGATGCTTTTGAAACTCACACATGTCACTTATCTGCTGGCTTACCTTATAGGCATGGAATTGCATTCATGCCTGTAAATGCTCCACGTTACCCTGGATCCCTTTCAACTTCTCTGACTCCTGGGCCAGGTGTGTATTTAGTTCTGTGACAAAGGATGTCAGCTTCTTCTGTTGAAAACTCACATCACCATACCGCATCACTTAGTCTGTTCTTTTGAGTTTCAGCTCTTATCTATTTTCTTCTAAGTGCCTGCCCCATGGACATCAAGCTCCATGTCAAATGTAAACACAACTGTTTTCAAAAACAGTTGTGTAGATGAAATCTCTGTAGCACATTCCTTATATATAACTTCTAGTTGTTCTTCCTTGATTAAATCCTGACTGATAAATTGTTCACCAGTGCCATTATCCTTTCCTAATTTGCCACAACAAAACTTTTAGCAATGTCACTGTTGCAGAATGCCACAGGCTATTAGTGATGAGGTCCTACTTTGCATCCTATCAGCAGGAGAGATCTAGTCCCCAAATCCCATTGTAGAATTTGCTTCATACAACTCATGATGCTGACTGCCTCAAGTCAGTTTACCTGAGAAACAGTCTCTGAAGCAGACAGTTGTTAGCAGGAATTTTATTAAAGAGTGCTTTCAAGAATATCACTGCAAAGGAATGAGGGAATCAGGATGGGACATAAGAAAAGTTTATCTGAATTTAGATTGCAACAAAGGCCTCAGCTTATCCCACAGGAGATCAGAAACTGGGATGACCCTTCAGAGTGTCAAGAATGATGAAAAGTCTAAGATTTTACTCTCAGAAAGCCAATGAATTACCTCCCAAAGTGTTATGGATGCTGACAGAGGACATGAGACTCCTGGCCAGAGACAAAGGACTTTGTTACTCACACTGAGCAGCATGAGCATCAGCATATTTGTGTCAATTCTCCTTGTCACCAAATCTCATAGGAGCGATGCAATGGGTGAAGATGAATGGCTGTACACAGAATGGGTTGTGGTACAAAAGAAACACCCTTAATTTAATTAAGGAAGTCATATCTTTTATGATGGCTATATACATGCCTGTAATTATGAATGAAGAGAATACTATATCTTCCAAGACTTTAAGCAAATCTCCCTTTTTTCCAGAGAGATGCCCTATCTCTATTTTCCAAGTCATTTTACTATGCACGCATACTTAGATGCTCAGTGCCTCTGCTTGAAAGATTGAAGAAATGAGACAGAGCTATGGAGAATTGCCTTGTAACACAGAGTTATCACAGATGTAAGCAAGAGGGGCTGGCCTTTGAACTAACTGGTCATTGGATACAGATTGAGGCAATATCCAGAAAGAGATCTGGCTGTGAGTCATTGGCAGCCAACAGTTTTGGTGCCTAGGGGGACTGTGGTTTGGTCTGGTGGCTGGGAGTTCTATCACAGTATGGACTATATGCATCATAGCATGGATTACATTATGAGAATACGTCACTCTACAAGCCATTGTCATCTTCCCCTATCTTGTCAGTTCTTTAACCAAGGTTGACAGACAGATATGCATCACCTGATGTTTCCTTCTAATCTAACCTCCTAATTTTATCCCCCATATCTCCATTTTGTCCAACTCACAGTTTGAATCTGCATCGTTTCATTTGTAGATATTTACTTAGTCTTTCCTGCTCTGTTTCTTTATTATGATAGTATGTAAATTGCTAGAATAAACATTCTCTTCCTTTCTGCATCAAATAAACAGATGGCTGTTTCAACACTGTGAAATATGAGAGTAATTAAATGAAATCGGAGACAGTCATGCATATACTTTTACTTTCCAGCGTAAGATAACTTTATCTATGCCTAAAAATATATTTGACTTTTAAAATGATGTCATTATATACTTATTTGCATTTGTCAATAGCTCAATCTAAACCAGACAACAGGATTTTACTCTGCTGTAGGATTTTCTCACTGCAGTTAGGAGCCAAAAATTCCTGAGGACCCAAATAAGTGTTCTTTAAAAACTTGGAAAATTTTGATTTCTCATGAGTTCCATCTCCATCATGGAAGCAGGGTTTTCACATTTACAATTAGTTATTTCTAAACCTGGTTGAACATTTGAATCATCATGGAGATTTTGAAGAAAATAGATCCTTAAACCAATACTAATGGAGTTCCACATATCAAAAGAAGAATCTCTCTGACCAGGCCTAGGAGTGGGTTTTGGAAAAGTTCTTCAGATAATTCTGATTATCTGCTAAGCTTTGGAAATATCAGACTATATCAATCAATCAAACTCTAGTGTTACATAATCTATTAATGCACATAGGAGAATATTAAGCCCCTGTGTCACAAAGAATCTCATAACATTCAAATCAAAAAGTGTGTCTTCAGAGATTTTCCCTTTGCTGTTTGTTAGAAAATGGTATTAACAATCATAAAACTTCTCATCAAACCTTATCTGGGGCAATATCACAATGGCCCAATGGAGGACACATCCTAATCATTCTCAGTAGGATTGAACAGGTAGAAGAAAAAAAAGCCCCTAATTTTTCTTAAATTGACAAACGTGGATAACTGTGAAATGGCAATATTTAAAATATTAATAATTTTTCTGTTCATTAAAGAGCTGTTGAAAATGTATATAATGTTCGAAATGAATGCAATTTGCTTTACTCTTGAGTGTATTTCTCATGATTATACTAAAACACATTATTTACATTAATTATACAAATTCATGAATTTGTGAACACAAAAACATATTAAATATTATTTGAAATATAATTAAATGCAAAAATATATTAATCTAAGATATGTTTATTGTGCACCTATTGCTTTTTAGTTACTATCAATATAATCTGAAATATGATAAAATTCACTTTGAAAGAGTCCGCTCAACCATGGGAACACTGAAAAGATTTTTTTTTAATGTTCAGGAACTACTTTGCATTAGTGCTTGTTTCATCCCTTCATTGAATTCTTTCTTGGATTCTTCAAGTGGCATCATTGTCTCAGGTCAGATTTCCTCAGAAGCAGACTTTTGAGACAGACAATTGCTCGCAGGAATTTTATGGAAGAGTACCTTCAGGAACAGTGCTATGAAGGAGGGAGGAATCAGTGATTTGTTTGATTTTGTTCTGTTGTGCTGCTCTCTAGAATAAATGATAGCAAAATAAGTAAATTCAGCCTAGAATTATAGAGGTAAAACAGGTCTTATCCTACCTGACGTAAGAAGGTCAGAGTCAATATTTTTCTTTCCTTTGATTTCTTTGTCGCGCATAGTATTATATGTTTCAATTTATTTTTATTATATTTAAAAACTGGCTCCCTAGAAAATACTACTATGAAATTTAACAAAAAAAATTTGACTGAAAACTAAAATAAATGCACATATAAGTGAATGAATTAATAGCATAATATTATAAATTCATTATATATTTTGTATTAAAATAGATCATTTTATTGTTTGAGGTGTAAGCTATTAGTTTTATCCATTTACCTAAAGGAAATATTTTATTGATTAAGCACATTCAAATACCTGAGGTTATTTAGCCAAAATATATATATTTTGTACCAGAGACTTTATTAAAGACTAAAAGTTTTGAAATTAGAATTTTTGTTTTAAAAATATTACATATAATAAAATATGAAATAACTTTTTAAAAATAAGAAAAATTTAAACAATTTGAGCAAAACAAGACATTGAAGAAATAGATTATTATCTAAGATCATTCACCCTAACCCGAAATTCATTGTAAGTTTAGCATAGATATGCGTTGGATATTGAAACATTATGAGAATTAAATAATAAGGAATTTATATTCACATTTCTCTGAGCTAATGATAGGAGAATCTTAATTCAGTATTTGAAGTCATTGGCATTTAAACATTTTTCAACTGACTAAATGTAGCCTATTTATAAGACAGCTATTCTATAACAAAGCCTCCTACTTCGGTCAGAACTGAGGTGTTGTTCAGGCCGAGTGGTGTTAGGCAACACTGCCCCCTAGAGGTTTTCGGAATATTCCCAGTAGACGAGGTTCCAACACGTCAAGAAAGGCTCAAGACATTTCTTAACTGCTCAGCACTGGTAAGGAACATAGCAAACGGCTATGCAGCTGTTTCACTTCAAGTGGTGTGTATGAGATCTGTGAAACCTGTGTAAAAAGAAACGGTAATCTGTCAACAACTGGAGTGCAGACATGTACTGACAAGTCTGTGGGTCCTAAGAATAGCTGAGGTGAAAGTCGGGCCAGGTTTGAGCGTCAGAGGAAGGAGTGGTTTCTGCATTGTACTCGAGGAACTGCCTTTGGAAATCGCTCCACTCCACCACTCCCCATAAGGACTCCACACTCTGTAAGGACCAAGGCTGTTCCGTGAAGGAGAAAGTTGTCTAACTATCAGAGTTTGCAACTTTGGTGCTGCAACTCCATCTGAAAGGGCAGGTTATCAGAATGTGAAAGGTGAGTTACCAGTAATCAAGGATGAAAAGTATTGGAGATCCGTGATAAAAAAGAGGTTATTGTCATTCTGGAGGGGCTTGTAGGTAGAAGAGCAAAGGCTTATAATGAAGACTTGCAGAATTGTAGCAAGAACTTCGTTTTTCTTTAAGACAATCTCCACCCAAAATGTAAAGGCAATGATTTTAATTGGGACTCTTAAATGGATGGTGATTTCCCGGGAACCCCAAATGTTTGTTAGGCCAGTTCAGGAGAATACGGCCTTTTGCCACATAAAATAAAAGAGGTTCAAAATGCTGAAATTCAGGACAATACATGAAATAATAGGAAAAGTCCATACCTGCTAATCAGTGGAGATATGGGAAAAAGTTATCTATCTCTTCAAAAGCGTTATCAGAATTATTTATTATATCATCCACTAGAACCACATTGACCAGTAGGAAATGCCCAGGTTCTTATCCATTATTTTAACATATACCACCAGAGTGTCTCCTACATGTGAGGCCTCAAAAGCAGACAGATTATTTGTCCTTATGTCACAGGAGAGATAATAAACAAAGTAATTAAATATATTTGACTTGCAAAATATTGTTAGTATTTGAAGTAAACGACCATGGTACTGTGATATTTTGTTGCCTCTGAAAAGTTAAATTTTATTCTGAGATCTGAAGAACATGAAGCCTGAAGAATAAACCAGGCAAAGGCAGATGCAAAAGCAAAGGCCTTGTGATGGGAAACAATCTGGAGTTTTCTAAGAACTGCCAGAGGATCAGTGAGATCGAAACACAATAAAGAGGGTGCTTTTGTCGATTTTCCTGAAGCACCAACTCCAAACACATCACTGAAGCATTGAGTTTTTTGAATAAAGAAAAGAGGGAGCAATAGATTGAAACAATCCACCAAAGATGGAGAGGATGGCATATGATTATTTGAAAATGTAGACAAATAATATTCCTTAGAAAGCTTTGAAAATATGGAAATATATTACACTTGAAAGCCAATGAAGGATATTAAAGAAGATAATGGTATGATATAACTTATAAAATAATAATACAGACTTTAATGTGAAGAATATATTGTAGTCAGAAAAGGAGAAGGGTGGAGTAACTGGTTAGGTGACTATCATAGCCCCCAAAACAAGGCAGCTCCAACTAGGCTAGTGAGGTAAGAAAGAGTCCATGCATTCAAACTATGTTTTTAAACTGGTAACAAAAATATTTCCTGAAGTAGGATTAATAGCATATTTAAAAAATAGCTTTATATATATAGAGAGAGAGAGATAGAAAGAGAGAGAGAGAGATTTCTGCAAGAGAGTAGAAAACAAATAGATATCAGACCCACTTCTATGGCAAAATCCTAGAAAAATCTAAGGAATTGAAGTTATCAAGCCCTTTTAAATCTGGGCTTCATTTTGTCCCTGAAAACAAGAGGATTTATTGAAATTCTTTATAAGAAAACTTGAAGCTCATTTATTCTGTTATCTAACCCCTGGCTGAATGCAGGGTTGCAGGAAACTAGGGAGAATTCAGTATGTAGAATTGCACTTCCTTTTCCAACTTCCAATAGTGCATCTCACTCAAAGAGTTACCAGGTGCAACTGAGGTTGAGAGTGAGATATATCAATGAAAACTTAGAAATAAGTGACAGTGTGTTTACTGAAGGATAAAACCCCCAAGTTCTTTCCATTATTTTTTTCCTTGGTAGCCAAGTTATAAACCCCAAGTTTGAGACTAGAAAATGCCTTGCTTCTGAAGTTTGCGCTATCCAAAGGAAAAGAGATTTAAAGGAATACTGACAGTTGGGAGTCAAACTAGTGACAGTTGACAGTCATTGTTTTCACAGAAATTGAAATGCCTGAGTCTCTTCCCAATAACTACAGAAAGCCCTCCAAGTTGAAACAGTCTCTCTACAGGTACACAGATTTACTTGTTTTCTTTGTTTCTTTGCTTTAGTACTTTGGAACAAAATATTTTTATTGACCTAAGGGTCAGAAAGTTGTGTCATGGGAATGTTATATACAGCTATAGTACAGAGATGTCCCATATACCCAACAGTAGGTTCCCCATATTATTAATATCTTACATTAGTATAGTCCATTTGTCACAACTAATGAACAAATATTGGTACATTATTAACTACGTCCATACTTTCTTTGAATTTCTGTAGTTTTCACCTAATGACTTTTTCCTCTTCTGGGATCCCATCCATATTACCACACTGCATTTAGTAGTCGTGTCTTCTTAGGCTACTCTTGGCTGGGACAGTTTCTCAGACTCTCTTGGGTTTTGAAGATCTTGAGAGCTTACAGAAATACTGATCAGATACTTTGTAGAATGTCCCACAGTTGAGATGTGTCTGTTTTTTCTCCCTCAAGGTTAGACTGGGGTTATGAGTTTTTGGGAGGAATATCCCAGAGTTGAAGTGACATTCTTGTCACATCTTCTCTTGGAGTGCATATTATCAACATGACATCACTGTTAAAGTTAAACTTGATCATTGGGATGAGGTAACATTCTTTTTAGGTTTCTTCACAGTAAAATTACATGTTTTCTTCCTTTTTCATACTTTACTCTAAAAAGAAGTCAATATGTGCAGCTCACACTTAAGGAGTGGGGAATAAATACTCCACCTCCTTGAGGGTAGAGTCGCTACATAAATTAATGGGAATTCTTCTGCGCTTGAGATGTGTCTGTTCTCTCAATTCATTTATTTATTAAATCTTGTATTTATATAAATACGTACTTGAGGATATTTATTCTATAAGTTGAGTTAAAATCCAATAGGATTTTATTTAGTTTGTTGCTAAAATTGTTCCAGACTAAGACATTGGGAGCTTTTTCAATTGATTCCTATGTCCCTTTGACAAAAAGTATGTGTGTGTGTGTGTGTGTGTGTGTTGAATTTCCTTACTATTTGGCCCTACAAGATGCTCCCGGTTCATCTTATATATTTCCTGACTGATTCTTAGAATCAGTTATTTCTCCAAAAAGCAGTGATTCCTTTTATTGGAAAACAGTATCAGAAAATAAGATCTTGGCAATAGATGTGCTTGTTGCTAGCAGGATGCCTTTGTTCTGGGTCTTTTTAGCTGACAGATCAAGCAAATGTGTGTGTGTATACTAATGAGTGTATATAAACATAGCTATAATTTTTTTTTATACCTTCATCTTTATATTAAGCTAAACCTGTGCTCATACTGATATCTCCATTCCTAATCCACTACTGTATGAATCATTCTATCCTTCCTCTTGGTCTATCTATAACCTTCCACTATAATAGTAAGAAACAAAGATCCCACCATCTCAGAGTGTGAACACATCCAGGCCAGGTAATAGAGTCCTCACTCTCATCTTATGTGTGCCATTCATAAGGGATTGCAACACTTAACAATTAATGCCACCCTCACGTTCAGTCTTGGTCTGTGGAGTAAGAGTAATGTCAGTGGGGAAGTCAAGTGGAAGCTTCTGAAACCACCTTCCCTCCAGCCAAGATACTAAGTCAAACATAATAACACATTACCACAGGGCTGAGGGCAGGGAGGGGGAGGTTGCGTGCCATCCTTAAGAATCTAAAGGATACAAGGACAGTGATCCACACCATATTTCTAATTATTCTAGCATTCTGACCCCTGAAAAAATGAATTGATGCTGAGGGTGATTGTAGGGTACTGTAAACATAAAGTAGCCTAATTGCAGCTCTCATGCCAGATGTAGTATTTTTAGTAAAGAAGATTAATGTGGCCTCAGATACATGGCACGCAGTTCCAATTTGGTGAAAATATTATTTCCTATCCCACTCTGAAACATGGAATGGACAAGTTCACATGAAATTCATGTTCACATAGCATGGACTATAATATACATGTATATTAATCTCAAGATTTGGCAAACTGTGGTCTGTGGGTCCAATTTGACCTGTAATTTGACCTGCATCTTGTTTTTGTAGGGCCTCTGAGCTAGGAATTTTTTGGGGGTGGGGGGGGTCAATCAAATACTGCAGTACTGATTTAATCAGTATAAAATTGAAGGAGCTTTACATTTGTAATAAAAATTGAAATTTGGGAAGGGCAAACTTTAAAACAACAACCAGTAGAGGAGAATTGGGCAAGTGAACAGGCACGTTGGAATCATGGGGACATGTAACTGATCACTGTGAAACCAGTGTAAGTTTCTTGGTTTTTCGTGGGCTGCATTTTACACATCTATTTTTTTTTCCTTCAAAAGGTAAGTTGATCATTGTTCAGTTACATCCATTCCACTTTTTGTCTTGTTTTTCTTAGTGATAAATCCAACATAACTTTGCATTTTCTCCAATTCCTATCCCATGTGGAAAAATTAGATGATTTCAAATACTTTCTTCATGTGGTAAGATTTTTTTTTACATATTGAAAAGTTGGAGAAGAAGGAGGAGAAGGAATAAGAGGAAGAGGAGGAAATGACAGACTATATGTGACCTGCAAAGCCTAAAATATTCATTAACTGATTATTTATAGAAATATTTACTCCCCTTGGTCATAATATGGTCCAAAGAGGTCTAGAGTTTCTGGCATATCACAGAATATAACATTGATCTGTTACATCTATCACATTATGTTGATTGGGCCAGATGAGAAAGAAGTGGCTACCATCTTGGAGGCCCACATATGTCACATGTTCTCTGGAAAGTAATAGGTAAAGCCTGTGAAGTTTTTTTTTTTTTTAATTTTTAGGCATCGAGAGTATAGTTTTTGCTGTGACATCCTTTCCAAAGTCAAAGACAAATTATTGCATCTTATAACTCTTACCATATCTAAGGAAGCACAATACCTGATTGCCCTCTTCAGGTTTGGAGGCAGCATACTCCACACCTGGGAGTACAACTCTAGGTCATATACCTATTTAAGCAAAAGTCTCCCGGCTTTGAATGGAGCTCAGATCCTGAAAAGATCAGATTGGGCTGTGATACAAGTGGTTCTCCCCTTGGGCCATACAGTAGACCTTATACTAGTGAAGTTGTCAGTGGTGGGGAAAGGTGTCATGTGGGATTAGTGGCAAGTATTAGTTGAAAAATCATAACAAAATCCCAAGAGCTATAAGGTAAGGGCATGCCACCAGCAACAGGGAATTGTAAGCCTTTTGAAAAACAACTCCTGTTGTATTCCCGGGCACTGATAGAGGAGAATGTCTGATCATTATATAACCAGTGACCATGAGGCTGGAACCATCAAGAGCTGGACCCTGTGAGATCTATGGAGTCATAAAGCTGGGCTGGCACAGAAAATAATCCCTTTAAGGTAAAGTAGCACATTCAGAATTTGCATGAGAAGGACTAGAAGGCACAATCATCCTTCATGAACATCTTGTTCAGACCCCTACTGTACCCACCACCGTTTCACTGTTGGCCCTTCCTCAATGCAGGACTACTTCTGTATGGAGGGTCTTATACAAGTAGCTGAAGAAGTGGGGAAAACCTGGGGTTAATGATGGGTCATCTCAGTATGTGGGTATAAGGCAAAAATAAGTCAAGTGGGCTTGAAAGACAGTGGTGAGTGAAAAGCCTGCCCAAGGACCAAGTTTCATCAGGGTATCTATGCATCCATTTTCTATGGAAGGAGAAGTGACCTGAGATTAGAATATAGATAGACTGATGACCAGTGGATAATGGTCTGGCCAATTGCTCAGTGTTCTGAAAGGTGAATGAGTGGAATATTGGACAAGAAATTCTTGGGTAGAGGTTTGTAGATGGACATATGGGACATGCATGAAGTATGAAAATATTTGCACTTCTCATTAACATCCATCAGAGAGATTACACCATGGAAGAAGCACTAAACAACTAAATAGACAAAATAACCTGGTCAGTTGACATTAGTTAGGCTCTGTCATTGGCTACCTCACTATTGGAACAATGAACACCTGAACAAAGAAGACGTGGTGACAGAGATGGAAGTTACACATTGGTAAGAAAAAAAAATGGACTCACCAATGTAACTATTGTTAGTGCTGATTGTCTAATCTACCAGCAACAAAGAACAATGCTGAGCCCATGATACAGTAACACAAGCTTGAAAAGATCAACAACCACTTGATGGCAGATTGACTATGTTGATCATCTCACACTCTGAAAGGGGCAAAAATTTATTCTTACAGAAATAGACATGTATTATGGGTATCAATTTGCCTTCCTGACTATGGGACCTCAGCCAATACCATCATATTAGGGATTAGTGCTTGTTTAACACACTGGCACGGGGTACCACATAATCAGATCAGTTGACCCACTCCACAGCAATCAAGCATGAGGGTGGATTGTGGCTGAGACCTACTGAGTGTATCATATCCACACCACCTAGAAGCTACTTGACTTTTAGATTGTTGAATTGGTTTGTTGATGGCAAGTTGAGTTCCAGCTCCAAGGCAATACTCAGCTAGGATGTGCTGCCATTCTCCAGGATGCAGTTTATGTATTGAATAAAAGATTGCTATGTAATACTGTATCCCAAACAGGAAGAATATATTGTTCTAGGAATGAAAGGGCAGAAGCAGGTATGGCCCCACTTTCAACCATTTCCAGTAAATCACTGGGGAACTTTTTGTTTTGCTTCTGCATGACTTTGAGATAGAAGATTGTAGGTTCTGGTGCCAGAAGAGAAACTTCAGGCGTCCCCTTGAATTATAGGCTATAGCTGATCCCTGTGCACTTTGGACTTTGTTTCAGGTACCTGCAGGAAGGAAGAGGTAGAATTTTATTGGAAACAGTAATTGGCCCTGATCATCAATAGATGGCAAGGTTATTATTACATATTGGGGACAGGGAGGAATACCTGTGGAACTGAAGAAATCTACTGGAATTGATCTTCATGCTTCCTTGACTAATTGCATCTCTAAAAGGACATATGCAGCAAACTCAGGCTGAGAAGAGTATGGTTACCTAAGTTCACTCCATTTGTGCATAAAAGTTTGGATCATACCAAGACAAGCAGAAGCAAGGAGAATCTGGAATAGATATTGGAGGAGAGAAGGATGAATATCCATTGTCCTTGAGACCAAACGCAGTGACAGAAGCTTCATTGGTCCCATTAGTCTCCCATTTCTGTTTGCCTTCAGGAAGAGAGGCCCAGGGAATCCTAGAGGATTAGCCAATATAGCCAATATATATGGAAAAGTATGCCCAAGTGATGGAATGGGTGAGTAGCAACAGACATAGAGTTTCTGCCCAAATTTTCTTACAAGGGAGAACTTGCTGCCCACCTGAGAGATTGCATTCAGCGAATAGCTCCCAGCTCTCAGGTCCTCAGGATGTGCCTCAAGTGCAGAGAGCCACCTTACTCCATGTCACAGCATTTCTGGAGCAACTTACATATAGTGACTGAGTGATGTAGGGGTATAAAGCTGAGCCATTTTGGCCCAGTGTAGAATAACTGTAATAAGCATTACTGACTCTAGAACTCCATACAAGAATGGCTGAGGCTATATTGAATTTGCATCACAGCTAAACTTCTTTTTTGCCCAATGCTATTTCTTTGTGCAATTTAATTTCCTCGTGGGAGTGGGAAAAACTATTTTCAGATAAAGTCCATACTACCAAATGCTTGGAATAGAGGCAAATATTTAAATTTTGGCATGCAAACTAATGATTTGTGTTATGCTCTCATCTGGTTAATATGTCACTGTAGTAATTTTTGTTGGAAAACAAGGATGACTTTTTTGACTGCTGTAAAATCAATTAAGGTAATAGTTTGAATCATTTCAAAATCTCCTGGGACATCATTAATAAAACAACTCTGTCAAGTTGAATTTTCCACCTTACTGTTCCTAAGTGAATTTGTATGAGTTAGGAAAATAAATATTAATAATCCATTGAGTTGAAAACTGGAAGGAGCAAGTCACAGAATTTTGTCTTGAAGAAGAAAGAAACTCCAACATAATTGGCTCTATCATTCTAAAAGGACGGAGAAAAATAAATTTCTAATGATGCACCTAGGAAAGGTTACTGGGAAGGAGGTGTACAGTGGGAGGAACACACACACACACACACACACACACACATATCAGAAGAAATGTTCTCTCTCCATCAATAGTCTTTCTCATATTATTTCATCTTGCTTTTCCCTTTTTTTTTTTTTAATATATTTTTTTTATTTTTTCCTTTTTCTCCCCAAAGCCCCCCTGTACATAGTTGTGCATTCTTCGTTGTGGGTTCTTCTAGTTGTGGCATGTGGGACGCTGCCTCAGCATGGTCTAACGAGCAGTGCCATGTCCGCGCCCAGGATTCGAACTGACGAAACACTGGGCCGCCTGCAGTGGAGCGCGCGAACGTAACCACTCGGCCACGGGGCCAGCCCATCTTGCTTTTCCTTTTGAGGAAAGAAGTAAAATTTAGAAAGGGGACATGAAATGGGCACAGAGGAGAGCCGCTAAATAGACCACTTGCTCTTCTTTAAGTACACACCTTGTGCCGGTTGTATACTCATAAAAAGGGTTTTATGGCTATCATGTGTCCCCGCCAAGCCCTGCCTTATGGCGTGGAGTGTACTCTGCATCTGAACATCAACCACCTTAACTGCAGCATGTGGCTGGGCAAATAAACTGGAACCCAGGGATCCTGACTTGCTAATCAAATATCTGTTTTATATCTCATTCTGTCTTAAATTCTGTATCGGAATTTTATTTTAGAGGAGGGAGTGCTTATTATCATAATATTCTTCTGCTTGTGATGAGGCAGTAAATGCAATATTTCAAAGAATGTGCTACTATGTAGAGGATAGAAGGCAAGCATTGGTTTTTGCATTCTTTGTGGAAGAACTGAAGAAACGGAATGAAAATATTTTCCTAGCTATTAAATTATTGTCCCTAGGCCAATAAAGCATATTTAATACTTTCAATTGAAAAATAAATTGAACACATATTTATAAATTTTTTTAAGTTAAATTTTCCAAACCTATTAAAACAATATAGAAATGCTTTATAGAAACAGAGTATATTCCACATAACTCTAATGTAAATTTATATTGTGATTAACTGCATTGAGTTCAAATTTAAAGAAATAGGTAGTAATTGCGCTATACTGTAGAGATTTACGTCTATTCACTAAAAGAAGAAACTACTTTGATTCAGTGTTTCTATGTTAGTTTCTTTGAAGATATTTAAATCATCTTCCTTTTTATCTCTTTGGAATGAAAGGAAAGTCAAAATTAACATATGCTAAAGAAGTAATATACATATGCATTTATATATTAGCATATATAATCAGTTACTTCTGAAATTCATAATTTTTATTAGTTTTAAAGCTTAATAAGGATTTGTTGAACAAAAGGAAAAATAATTGATTAGATTCTGTGTGTATGTGATTATTGCATAGCTTCCAAAACACGATCCTTTATAGAAGCTGCTTCAATATTTAAAGATAATGAGGTGGCATTTGGACAATTTATCAATTAACCAGCATAGCAATTTCCTTTTCCAAACTTGTAAGGATGGGAATAAAAGTTAATGTGTCATATATATATAAACATATATGAATTCATTTTTCATTTGAAGGTCAAAATGTATACATAGTCTTTACATTCATCTCAAATTAGAATGAACAGTGCAGTGAATGATACCCATTAGTTTTTTTTTTTTTTTTGGTGAGGAAGATTGTCCCTGAGCTAACATCTGTGCCAATCGTCCTCTACTTTGTACCTAAGACACGACCACAGCATGACTTGATGAGCAGTGTGTAGGTCTGCTCCCAGGATCTGAACCCATGAACCTCAGGCTGCTGAAGCAGATCACATGAACTTAACCATTATACCACTGGGCCAACCCCCCAACCATTAGCTTTTTTAACGGAAAAAGGTAAGTTTGCCAAAAATATTAAGAACCACTTAAAAAAATAACCTCTTTCATCAGTTGTTTTAAAGAGTTTATCCTATATTAACCCTTATTCTAAAATATTTGTGTATACATTCATTTAATTACTCATTCTGACAACAATTTTCTAAATACTTGGGCAGTATGGCAAAGAGGCTGCACTCTGAGTCTACAGACAAAATAACATCTAAATACTCGTATTGCAAAAAATAAAACATTCCAAATATAGTTAAATACATCTGTATTTAGTTCTCCTTTTCATATATCTTCTTTCCTTTCCTGAGAATAACTTTTTTCTTTTTGCTTTGTCATTCCTTGGCATGTCTTACCATAGTTAATACATATTTGTGTTTATCTAAAATATATATGACATGTTTCTACATATTGAATTGCATTACCAGAAAGTATGATCCACGAAGAATGGAATCTTCAGTGAACTTGTTTACTGATATACTATACGTATCTAGCACATACTAACCATGCAATAAATATTTCTTGCAAAACAATGTACTTACTGACACATGGAAAATCCAAGAAAAAAATGGAAAAGAAATCGACGCAAATAACAGAATTCGATAACACAGACTACACAAATTATGTCACAAAAACCACTGACATCTATATAAAAAATCTTTTAGAGAATAAAATAGAAAAGATTAATTTGTTTGAGTGGTAAAGAAGATTCAATATCTATGAGTAAATTATGCAAGAATATGAAGTAAGTCTATGAAGCAAATTTTCAAACTTGCTTAAAGAAGCAGCACACACAAACAAGACTCCAAGAATTGCAAAGACGAATAGTTAGGAAGACTCAAAATCATATAATCTTAAAATTATCATAAATTTAATTTTAAATTTAAATGTGCCCATGGTCAATATATAATTATGTTAATTTTTCCCAGAACTAAAAATACGAATCTAAAATTTGTATGAGCAATTGAACAAATAGGTACAGCCAAGGAAACTAACTACAATATACAATGAGAAGGAATATACTCTTCCAGATATTGAAATTTATGATAAAACACCAATAATCAAACTAGTCCATGAATACCTTAGTTAGCAACAGAACAAACTATAACATCCCAAAATAGATCCAAAAACGTGGATGAAATTAGTACATGAAATTGATGGCATCACAGAACAGTACAAGAGAATACATAGCAAATGAGTTATCGACAAGGAAGTAGCTGTTTGAGAGTAAGTCAAGTTCAGAGAGGACTGCACACTGTATAGCAGGATTAATTCTAAATATATCAAATGCCTAAACAAAAAACATGAACAAGAGGTGTGACCGTTTTTATGACTCCTTCTGAGATGCAATGTCCCTTAATTCTTACAGCATGCATCATGTCAAAGAAAAAGTGCACCTGATAGAGTTAAATAGAGACAGACAAAGCAATCACATTGTATAATCCTATTGTGTGCAATTTTTCTTTGTCAGTTGTACTTCAGTAAAGCTGGGCATAAAAATGACTATCCCAACAGGGGTGTGAGACTGAACTCAAGTTTGCCAAAACAAAAGGCAGAAGAGTTTTTAAATGCTTGGGTGAGCTAGTGCAGGCTGTATCCCAGAGGACATTGGTAATGGGGTGGGGTTGGTCGATGTGGCTAGCCTATCCGTGTTTGCTAATTGGTGCTTAGTGAAGTTAGGCACATACCCTCCAACAGAGACTGGGAATTGGGGTGCTATCTTTCTTAATAATTACATTTCACAGGGATGGCTCCCAGGTCCTTGAGGGATATGCTGGGAGAAGATTCACATCTCAAAGGGTCTGAGAAAGAATTTGCGATTACAAGTTTTCTACAGCAAATGCTAGCTAAGGTAAGGGAGTTCAGGGGCCAGCAATCAGGGAGGAATGCGTCCAAAGTTTGGTGAAACTGAGAGGAACTTGATTGATTGATTGATTGATTGATTTGAGGAAGATTAGCCCTGAGCTAACATCTGCTGCCAATCTTCCTCTTTTTGCGAAGGAAGACGGACCCTGGGCTAACATCCGTGCCCATCTTTACCTTATATGTTGGACGCCTACCACAACATGGCTTGACAAGCAGTGCATAGGTCCGGAACGTGTGAACTTAACCACTGTGCCACTGAGCCAGCCCCAGAGAGGAACTTTAAGTCCGTCTTGGTCAATGATCTTTCAGTCGGCCTCTTTGAATACATCCAATAAGCTGCTTTTCCTTCTCATGCTACTGCTGTGGAATGCTGCACCAGGAAGCTTATTACCTCTCATTAATAAGACAAAATCATGAATTTCAGCTCCTCCTAGA
The DNA here is from genome assembly GCF_037783145.1 of Equus przewalskii. Lineage (NCBI taxonomy): Eukaryota > Metazoa > Chordata > Mammalia > Perissodactyla > Equidae > Equus > Equus przewalskii. The sequence goes on from NC_091846.1 coordinate 59,887,063, forward strand.
CCGTCCACGTTAGCAAGATTTCTTCTATTACACCTAGAATATATAATTTACAGTGCTTAAGAATATAATTTTCTATCAGTTTTTAAGTCTCCCAGCAAATATGTCTGATGCCATATGGAGAAAAGTTAGTCTAGATGAAAATTTTGGAACTTGATTACACTCTCTTTCAAAACACTTCCTTATATAGTTAGCTCCTCCCATAGTGTACTATTATTTAAAATTTATAAGCATCCTTACATATTAAAAAAAAACTATGCTATTTTTATTTGCCAGAATGCATTAGATTTTATAGGCTTAACTCCATGTATTTAACTGAATGCCTCTTTTTGGAGATTTTGGCAAACAGTGTCCAATATAAATGATGAATTTTGTACATTATTTCTCTTCCTTAGACTCATCTTCCATATATTTTCTGACTTTAAAACACCACCATCATTCTAACTAACATTTTCTCCCTTCCTCTTTTATGTTTCTGGATATACTATATTATAATATATTCATTGAACTTTCCATCTCTTTCCTTTTATTTTAGTCTATGTATTAGCATCACCACTGTAAAAGTTTTTCTTTACATTTTTCTTTCAAAATACCATGCTTAGTTTAGAGTACTCCTGATACACATAATTGATGAATACATGACTGCATTATGTGTAACAAACATCACAATTTTCTACATGTTTTCATTATTCTAAACTTTGTAAATCTTTTGAAGACTATACTCATTTGTTCACCTGAAATCATTTAACCTGAGCTTCTCAATGTTGAACAGATGTGCATCTGCAGGAGGAGGAAAACAAAACAAAAACAAACTAATAACAAAAAGAATAATAAACATTCAAAAATGTGGAAATTGGACTAAATGTGAATATAAATGTATTATAAGTGAGGAAATCAAGAAGTATTTGATTTCTGACAAATAGGAACAACCAGACATGTTGATTTTCATCTTACCAGCAGAATTTTGGTGCCATCTATATAAAAACATTCTCTGATTTAAATTTACCATTTGTGATTCCTGTAGCATCCAGTGCATTTCAACACTTGTTGCACGCCCACCCCTTAAGAAAAAGTTAATGTTTGTGTGATTAACTAGTAAACAGTATATGAAATATTGCATCAGAGACTCTATTGAATAATTTTTATGTACCAATCCTTTGTCACAGTTTGGATGATTCAGTTTCAGAATGCACAAATGATTCCTGAACTTGGGGAAAATCATTTTGGACTTTTTTCTAAAAAGCTAGAATAATGTTGAATGTAGGTGAAACTCAAGGCAAAATTTGATTGGCATTGAAGATCACATGTCAGGTTGGCTCACATGAGCATTATTTTACAAAGATAAACTGCACTTATCTTTTCACCCACGCACATTTTTATTGGTTTCTTGGTGAATAGTGGAAATTAACTTATTGCTTTTCATGGAACTCTCTAGCGAGACATTTATAATTTTTGTAGCACAGTCAACAAAATTCTGATGCACGAATCAAGTCTACATGCATACAAACATTTATAGTAGTTTTCACATTATATTAGTAATGTCTTTATATTATGGTGTCTATAATTAATTCACTTGCAAACCAGCAGCCTTTCAAATATGAAAAGATAAAAATCAAAAGAAAGTACTAAGTAAAAATAAAATAAATATTTTAGTATATAATTTTCTCCCTCAAATTTACATTTTATACATATAGTCTTTTTATAATTATATAAAATTTCCAAAAGTATCTGTGTGGCTATATATAGGCAAGTGGTAATATTTGGATTATGTATTATACATAAATATTATGTCTAACTTTTTCTATTTTAAATCATAAGTTTTAAGAAAATGTTATATTTTATACATTTAAAAAAATTTCTTCTCTCATTTTGGTGACTGATTATTCAATCTTTAATTATTCTTATGCTGTTTATTTTTAGTTTTTCGTTGCCATTTACAGACCTAGCTTTATGTTCTGTAAAGTACTCTCTTCGACTACTCTTCATTTGATTTTTTTAGAGCTCATGTAACCTAATAGATATTTCTGCCACTGTTTTTAAGAAAAGTTAAAATATAAATTCACAATTACCTTTAAAATGTTCTTTTCAGTAAGATGATTTTGAGAAGGCCCAATGTTGTAATCTGTTGAATATGTACATTGATCAGAGAATATTTTTCATATTCTTGGAGAATTTATAATAATAAGCATAACTGACATTTATCAAGCTATCTACATGTTATACACTGTGCTAGTAGCTCAACATGCGTGATTTAGATCCTCTCAACAATCCTGTGGAAAGGGCTTGCATATTGGAATCTATTACAGACGTAAGAACTGATTCTTCATGCAGTTAAGCAGTTTGCCCAAGGTCATGCACATGGACAAGTGATAGAAAAAATACTTGAATTCAAGTTTTCCTAATCCTAGTTTCTAAGTTTATATACACTTTACAATGCTTATTTCCTTCTTTGAAACTTTCTCGGCCAATGTTATTTTAAGTCATTCAAAACTGAAAGCTTAGAAATAAATACAATATCATTGATTAAAAGTTTTCTTCTCTATTCTCTATGAATGTTCATTAAATGACACTTTTTATATTATGTCATCAGATGTTTTCAAGTTCATAAAATGCTGTAAGCTTAAAATAGCTAACGTGATACTTTGGATTAACTTAGTCCTCTGTTAACTTATACTTCTATTTGTTTGTTTTCAAGTCTCAAAAGGAAATATATTTCAAAAGTAATACTTATAAATATTATTTTATTCATTTGACTATTAATTTTACCTTGTGTTTACTCTACTCTAGACATTATTATAGGCTCTAAATTAAAATTAAAAAGACACAAATAGTGCCTTGTAGTATCTTTTAGCCTATAAATTCTAATATTAGCTATAATGACTGTAATTTTGAGCACATATTTGCTAAGATTATTGATCCATAAAGGGAATGCCAGAAGCTAACATGCAAATGAGGGAAATAGGAGCTAGTCATGTAAAGTATACATAAAGTAGGTTCTATGATGCAGATTACAAACCATCCATCTGGCATTAAATCATATGTATTGTAAGAATAAGGATACCTAAATATATTTCATTGTATGCGTATATTTGTACACATAATCTAGTTCATTGTTAAGGAATTTATAAATCACATTGAGAGAAATCACCAACCCCTTATTTTTTGATACAGTTGCTGAGTTTGTATTATGCAGGGGGCTAGGCTGGAGAAGCTTCAGAGAAGTTAGAGTGAAAGAGACTATATCTTGAAGTGGAAAGTATGGAATGATTATGTTATTTGCACAATTGTTTGTCCTGTTGTGCAACGGATAATAGACTCACATCACTAGCACTCTGTAATGGAGATATTGGGAAAATGATTATAAGCAACAGGGTCGAAGAGACCAATGAGTGCCGAAACTCATCATTATTCCACAGGACAGGGTGAATCTAGATCCCCCATGTGCACCCCATTCAAGGTCCAGAAAAGGAGAGCTGCCTCAGCTGGCAGACTGGACTTGCTACCTGGAACATTCCAAGGAAGGTAGTGAAACTCACTCCCACATCACATTCCATGTATATATATATATGTATGTTAGTCCGAAAGGGGCTAGATCACATCTATGGTACCTATAGTTTCTCCAAGTAATGAGGTCTGCACAGTGAGGGCCCTGGTATAGCTTTGCCTGCCAGGAATGCTGACATCAACCAAATGTCTTTGCCTCTCTACAAACCGACTCAGTCTCTATTAAGCCAATAAGAGGGGGGTAGGGAACAAGCTTGTAGAGCATCCAGATTTGACATTCCTCAAATTGCTTCTTCTCTATGCATAAAGTTTGTTCTACCTTAATGCTTTTATATGGGAAATTTAAAGGGAAATATCCTAACTCCTAATCTTATTTTTGCCACAACGTTGAGTTTTAATGGGCTTTGTCACTCAGAATGTTTGTTTTAATTTTAATCTTGTTTTTTCCCCCTTTATGATCTAAAAGAGATTTTCAACACTGTAAGATGTTCAGTTTTTTGGCTTATCTATCTCTTTTCTTGTGACTTCTGATCGAAACCAGCTAATGCTTGCCTCTTCCTTTTAATACTTTGATAAGAGCAGCCATTAGTAACCAAGACATGCTTGTTTTTCCAACTTCAGAGCTGCAGGCTCAGTAGGTATTTAGACTGTACTCAAACTGGGTATTGGCAATAATATAACAAATGAAATGTCACTGCATAGCAGGACTCTGAAGCTTCTTGTTTTCATTCCATTTCTTGCACTATACCAATAACTAAACTAAGGACAAATATTTCAAGGGTTTTGTTTGTTAGCTTGTGTATTTTTCATTTTCGTTATAATGACAGCCTACATCAGAGTTCCAGTCTAGAGCATGTTAAATGGGCCCATGAAAAATATGACCATGGTAGCTGAAATGAGAGTTATAATGAGTTCAATAACCTTTCAAGGACTGATCTGGCTACCACCATTGCTGAGTGCAATATCTGCCAGCAACAAAAGCCAGTTACCCAAAGGTGGGGTGATCACCTTAGATTTCTTATATCATGACGAAGGCAGTGCTTTCTCTGCCTTGGAATAGACGCTTATTTTGGAAATGGATTTCCTTTCATTGCCCATAGTGCTTTAGCCAGCATCACCACTCATGGAATAACTGAACATCATGTTTATCATTGGTTATCTCAGGACACACTTCTGGCCAAGAGGCCCTTTTACAAGAAAAGAATGATGAGGAAATGGTCTCACATTTATGGGATTTATAGTCCTAACCATGTATGTTTAACCCAACTGTACACATAGAATTGTGAAATAGCCTACTGAAAACATAGTGATGCCACTGGCTGGGAGAATATATCCTGTGACGCTTGTGTGTTTAATTACAAGAAGCAATACGTCCTTTGAACTAGCGAACAATACACTTAATATTTCTTAGACTAGGAAACAAGGAGCAGAATTGGAATAAGGAGAATAGGGATATCTTCCTATTAAATTTAATAAGACACATCAATCTTTTTGTCTGCCTACCCTGAAATTTTGGACTCTACTGATTTAAAGGTATTAGTTCTTAAAGAAGATATTTTACTAAACTAATTGTATTGTATAATTATATATATAAACTAAACTAATAATATTTTACTAAAATATAACAATAATTCCATTGAACTGGATGTTAAAACTGCTATCTGGCCCATTCCAGCTGCTCATGTCACTTAACTAACAGGCAAAGGAGATTTCTCTACAGCTGGGGTGACTGATTTTGATTATCCAGGACAAATAGAGTTACTGTTGCACAATGAGATAAGGTGCAATATGTCTGGAATTCAGGTGATTATCTGTGATATCTTTTACTTCTTCCATGTCTAATGTAAAAAGTTACTGCAATACATACTAGCAGGAGTATTAATAATTCGTACTACTCAGGATGAGCTTGAGTCTTTTCACCAAGTGAGATACATATGAATCAATGGTGCTGGCTGGGGACAAAGGGCACATTACACAGAAAGAAGGAGGAGGAGGAGAGAAAGAAAAATTGTTGCACAATTCATATTTGTAGTTCTTAGTTGTTTTGTTATATTTGTATACATAAACTTACTTATGTTTTTCTGTTACCTTTTCCTTCTATTCCATATGAAGCATTTTTCATTAAGCTATAGAATGTCATGTGACAAGCTATATAAAGCACTAATCATTAAATTACAAAATATCAAATAGGGATTCTGTATGCACTAGAGGAGAAATAAACACTACTCCAAGGTGGGTGAAGAGATTAATGGGAATCGAATCTTTTTCGTGGGAAAAGGGAGAGTGTATCTTTTTTGTTTCATGCTTTTAGAGAAGCTGCTGTTGCAATTACTGTTGCTGGAAATTTAATATGTAGATGTACCTAGTACCCAAGTAGATTGACTGTCTTTATGAGGTTTCTGAATTAGTCACCAATGAAAAGTACTCACACGAGTTAAAAAAAAGTGAAAAAAAAAAAGCTTTCATTCATGAGACAATGGCAGGCAGACATATGGGATTTGGCGGTGACAGAAGTGTTTTTTCCAAAAGTTTCTTTTGGATTTTCCCACTACAAAGTAGAATTTCCCACTACATTTCGCACTGTCAGGTATTAGAGAATACTAAACTCTGCTCCAGAAGAATTTTATTTTTATCTTCGCTCCCTGTGCTCTTCCAATGCATTAGTAAGCCTCTTAGCCACTGTATTAAATCCCGTCTTTCCATGACACTGTTTTTCTTTAACAAACTCATACACACACATGAATTTTCTGAATATCTAAATAAGGTACGAACCTTCAGGTCTTTGATCTAATCAGACAAAAGTTATTTTGGCAGACTTTCAAGGTGTATTAGTCCAAGTAAAGAGATCTTCTGCACTTTTTTTGAAAATATATAATGTACAAATAAATGTAAATATTTGCCATGTCTTTAATAAGATTTTTATGTTTCTTCATGCAATACACACACACACAATTAAATATATCCTTGAAAAAAGAGTGAAAGTACCAAAATACTTTATAATCAGTGCAATACATTTTCGCAGGCCTACTGGTAAAATATACTAGAGAATGGAGCAATACTCCTAAAATTCCAAGCTTGGTACCTCCACTTAAAATACAAAGGTTGTAGTGACCAGCCGGTGGCTCATTGGTTAAATTTGCACATTCCACTTCGGTGGCCTGGGGTTTGCCAGTTCAGATCTTAGGTGTGGACATGGCACAGCTTGGCAAGCCATGCTGTGGCAGTGTCCTGCATATAAAGTAGAGGAAGATGGGCACGGATGTTAGGTCAGGGCCAGTCTTCCTCAGCAAAAAGAGGAGGATTGGCAGCAGATGTTAGCTCATGGCTAATCTTCCTCAAAAAAAAAAAAATAATAATGGTTGTGAAATAAAACTTGCTTATAATACACATGGTAAAATAGTTACATACATTAATATGTTTTGTGCTTTTTGAATATATACTATAAAATAAAATACTAGTTTAATATTTTTTAATTGCATTTTGATTTATATGGCATACTGGACCATCTATTTGTTAATGTAATATCTTTTGTCTTTAACTAATTTATATAAATAACTATACACAATGAATAAGATTAGCACCATTCATTATGTAAGAATGTGTGGAACACTCATTATGAGGCAAGCAAATATCTAGGCTCTAGGAATAAAAAGATAGAGTGAGACAGTGTCTAGTCTTAAAGGATTCCAACTAGGATACAGGAAACAAAAATTTAGAACACTAAGTCCAATAATCAGATAAGATGTCCAACAAATCTGATCTTCCTCATGCAAATAAAAGTTACCCCAAGTAAACATCAATTAAGATCAAGAGAAGTCCATGGTTACCCAAGTGAATAGGAGGACTGGAAAGAAAAGATACCTCACCACTATAGCTGGATTATGGTGGGCAATAATCTAATGAAAAAAAATGTTACTTTTTATACTGGAAGACAAGGAAATGTTAAACTATGTTAATCAAGGATGGATTTGACCAGATTTGTGCTTCAGGAATATTCAGAATATGAGAAATATTCTTCAGGTAGGGATAATTTGGATTAAAAGTGTTCAATAATAAAGATCAGTAACCACTTACGAAACATATAGGAAATGTTGCAATAACATCTCCATTCCACATTGTCTCCACTCAGACGAGGAAACTGTCCTAAACCACAGGCAGTGGGGATGGAGAGGAACTGAATTCAATTTAAAAATCTTAAAAGGGATTTTTCTCAGCCAGCATGGAGGGAGTGTGAATGGAAGTTAAGGAAACATTTTGCATTCTGACAGAATGATGGTCAGATGGGGCTTGCACAGGAAAACGCAGGAGGAAGAGCAGCTGTAAACAGAACCACGGTAAGTTTATTATGTTCATCTTGAGGTTCAGGAGCATTTGAGGCATCCATGTATATGTACTAGTAGGAAGTGGGATATATGGTTTTAGATCTTTGAAAATGATTTGATAGAAAATATGTGAATGGGAAACTCTTTATAAATAGGTTAATAAAGCCACGAAAAATGATGAGAGCACCTCAGGAGGGTGAATATTTTTTTGAAAAAGAGATGCATAGAATAAAATTCTCAGACACACCAAATTTTAAGCAAAATCAATCAAAAAGTTAACTAAAATTAGGGAGAAAAACAGAAGAAGTGTTAGAATATAAGGCTGAAAAAAAGAGAGAATGGCATCAGGGAATGCAAAGAAAAATTTCAAGGAGAAAGGGATCAAAAATTTAAACTGTATAGCGATGTCAAGCAAAATGAGAAATTAAAGTTCACCGTCCAGTGTAACAATGTTTGGTGGAATGATGAGATAAGCTGTGCATCAGCTGATAGGAGAGAAAAGGTAAATTGTGAGTAATATTTTGGACAATAATATTTTCAAGACAGAAAGAGAAAAGATGGAAAGAGAGCAGGAGAGGAATATCTATTTAAGAGAAGCTTATTTTTTCTGAGACGCAGGTAAACACAGTAAAAGTTTGAATACATGAGAATCTGCAGAGAGGGAGGGAGAATTAGGATAAAAAAAGATAGAAAAGATGGGTAGAGTGGAGGTTCAGAGAGAGGTCTGACGATCTGGATTTCTGAGAGATGTGGCCTATTTCATCATCTACTCCAAATATCACAAATATTTCTGGCCCTATTTACAAAATTAATACGAATTATAAATATTATTTATGAATTTGTATTAATAATGGTGATCTATGACATTTTATCAATTTGCTGTCATTGTGAAAATTTGAATATTTTTATGAAGTCAAAATAATACAGCATGATAACAAGTTTTGTAAATTTATGGATGAGGAATGTCCTCGAATTCCATTGAAACCACTGGGATGTCAATATATCGACTCTTCAAATGCTCAGATTTAAAAAATCTTATAACACAAATATTACATGCTATATATTATATATATTATTGTATGTATTATTGTATTACACACATGTATATGTACGTATATGTATATATGTATGTATACATATACATACATGTAATAATACATATACTTACATATATATTCCCAATCAAACAGCCATCTCAGAGAATGTTGTAATGTTTTAAGGATTTCTTTTTGAAAATACTTTCATTAAATATTTAAGAATAATTTATAGATAGTAGTATACATAATTACTTAATGCAAAAATACTTCATTTATAGTGTGACAAATCTCAAATAAATATTGTTTTACACTGAAGGTTTCATATTCATTTCAGCCATTAATATCATGAAAAATATTACTTATTACAATTGTGATTATTTTTATTGCCTATCTACTATTATTTCTAATAAATGAAGAATGCAAGGCAATACCATAGAAAACATGTATCCATGGTTGTAAAAATAGCTATCATTTAGGATTGGTACTGAGGATCTATCCAAAACAGAAATAGCTCCTGTGCAGAAAGTGCTTCAGTAGTACTTTATAATCTGAAGAGGCTAATATTCTAATTCACATATCAAAAACACCATTTCTGACTCCATCCTTTTGCTATGTAATTTCAGGTTTCACCATTCCCTAGGACGCCTCATGCACCCTGTTTTTCAGGGATGCTGAGCTCATTGTTGATGATCTATCTACTTTGCAGTCCTTGCCCTAATAAAGCTATCAAAATGCTTAGTCATCTTCACTTTACCTAAGTTTTTAGATAAATATATGACAGCAGTAAAATCCTCACTGTCGCTGGCAGGTACATCATTTTTGAGGCATTTTGGCCACTTGCATGTGAATGTGCTTAGAATTGTCATGCTGAAATCAAGGATTAAAAAGACTAAAACAGAGGAAAAACCCTTCAGTGTCTGAATGATTCATAACACCTACCTTCACAGAGCAGAATTTCCTTCTTTTAAAAGAAGATTGGAGACAATGCCTTAGCTTGGTTAAGCATAGAAAAGCTATGAGTTGATAATGACTTCCAGGAAGATACCAAAAAATCATTGGCAAAGTTACCGTGGGATTTTAAATGCCTAACATAGTTACACAAGTATAACTTGCATCTAAATTTTAATATTTACAACTGTAAAACATATAAGAATAAAAACAAAGTGTTATACCTTTACTTTTCTCAATTACCTTACCCTAACTATTAAAAATAAAAGTTGCCTTTACTGGTAATCAAAAATAATCTTTTTAGGACTAGTCTCAGTGGCCTGGTGGTTAAGTTCAGTGCACTCCACTTCGGTGGCCCAGGCTTGGATCCCAGGCATGGACCTACACCACTCATCTGTTGGCAGCCACGCTGTGGCAGTCGCCCACATTAAGAAAGAAAAAGAGAGGAAAATTGCAACAGATGTTACTTCAGGGCAAATCTTCCTTAGCAAAAATAATAATAAAAACACAAAGATAATGTTTTTAAATGTGTAATTCTTTAGTGTCTTGGCTTTGTATTCTTGACATGACTGCTATTAAAACGTCACTGGGTTACTCCTTATGATGACAGATATTAAAAACTTAGATATACTGAGATTATCACCTATATCCTTCTAATTTCCTAAGTTACCCAGAATGTACCTCCTGCATCTCAGCAGTGTTATAGATCCCTAGAGTATTATCTAAATCATGACATTAGTTGGAAATCGCAGAGAGGATATGCATGCAAAACAGTAACACAATAACTTGGAATTACTTAATATATATCTACAAATATCTGAGATCTCAAAGAAGGTGTATTTAGGGTGAGAATGTCTATTTTAGATTTAGACATTTTAATTCAAAAATGCATGCCCTACAACTGCGGGAAAGCTAATGATTATTTTTGAGATTTAGTTTCCTTATCCTCAAAATAGAGAAAACTTTATTACAAAGTGTTGTGGTACGCATTCAATAAAATATTATAGTTGAAGATGTTTCAGTTAATACAGATTCTCATTAAAAATATTTGCTACCGTCACAATCTTAATGATAATAAAAAGAGTCATTTTAATCCCTTTACTTCCACAATTAAATTTTATGACTCTTCCCTAGCTTGCTTCCTATCTTGGTTTAGTTATATTCATCGTGGTGTAAATAATTTCCACAGCAGCATTTATGTAATTGCAAGAAATATATTGAGAGACCTTTGTATATAGTTCACATTAAAATACCAAACTATGGTCTTGCCATTCACCCCTGCAATCTGGCTTGTCTCTCATCTCTGCCCTGAACTGTCTCTCACCAAGATAACAATTATTTCCTCAACATACACTCCAAAAGGACATTTCAAACTTCTCAACTCCTTGACTTCTCAGCAGTGTTAAACAGTGCTGACTATTTCTTTCTTCTTTTATTTTATTGTGGTGAGACAATTAACATTGGATTTACTCACTTAAGTATATGACACTGTATCGTTAACCATAGGCACAATGTTGTACAGCAGCCCTCTAGAACGTACTCATCTTGCATAACTGAAATTTTAGACCTATTGAGTAGCCATTCATCATTGCTCCTTCCCTTTAGCCCCTGGCAACCATAATCATATTTTCTGCTTCTACGACTATTTTAGATACCTCATAAAAGTGGAATAATGCAGAATTTGTCTTTTTGTGTGTGTGAGGAAGATTAACCCTGAGCTAACATCTGTTGCCAATCTTCCTCTATTTTCTATGTGGGACACTGCCACAGCATGGTTTGATGAGCCGTGCCTAGGTTGGTGCCCAGGATCCAAACCTATGAACGCCAGACCGCCAAAGCAGAACACGCAACTTAACCACTATGCCACTGGGCTAGCTCCCAGAATTTGTCTTTCTCTGACTGGCTTTTTTCACTTTACATAATGTTCTCAAAGTTCATCCGTATTGTCACATATTGCACAATTTTGTTCTTTTTTTAAGGCTGAACAATATTCTATTGTATGTACATACCACATTTTCTTCATCTGTTCATCTGCCTATGGGCATTTAGATTGTATCTGTATTTTGGCTGTTCAGATAATGCTGCAATAACCATGGGAGTGCTGATATCTCTTCAAGATCTTGATTTCAGTTCCTTGGGATATATACCCAGCTTTGATTTGGGTGGACGATATGGTAGTTCCATTTTTAATTTTTTGAGGAACCTCCATACTATTTTCCATAGCAGCTGTACCATTTTGAATTCTCCAAAAGTGTACAATAGTTCCAATTTCTTCACATCCTTACCAACACTTGTCTTTTGGGGTTTTTTTATAATAGCCTTCCTAACAGGTGTGGGATGACATCTCATTGTGGTTTTGTTTTGCGTTTCCCTGGTGATAAGCGACATTGAGCATCTTTTCATATACCTGTTGGCACAAAGGGGAAAAGCTTCATGATGTTGATCTTGGCAATGATTTCTCAGATGTGACATTTACTCACAGGCCACAAAAGCGAAAATAAATAGGTAGGACTATATCAAACTAAAAAGATTGTGGACAGCAAAGGCAACAACAGAATAAAAACATATCTAACAGGGTGGGAGAAAGTATTTGCAAACCAGATATCTGATAAGGTGTTAACATCCAAAATATGTAAGATACTCCTACAACTCAACAGCAAAAATGCCTAATATCTCAATTTTAAAATGAGCTATTCCTTTCTCCCTGCATATTCTCTTCCTGGTATTCTGTAACACTACACTTCCTGATTTTTCTCTTACCATCTGGCTACATCCCCCAATTTCCTATTTATAGTCTTATTCTTCTCGAATAAGGCTTCAGATGTTGTGAGTCTGCTATTCGGCAGTAGATCTTTTTCCCTTCCTACTCCAGGTACTCGCCCCTGACAGTTGCAAATAAATCACAAGTTCGTTTCTGCAGCCCTGTTTTCATCTCTGTGCTCCATATCTGTAAACATAACTGTTACACAATATAGCTTTCAACTCCTTGTATAAAGCCACTGGGGCTCTGTGAGCATAAAAATTAAGTAGCCTTCAGATTTTAGATAGGCATAAACACTGTGTATTATCGAAATTACAACCAGTACATGGAGCACCCCCAAATTTGGAAATATTTACATTAAGTGAGCTTAATTTTAAAACATTATATATAGGCTCCTATTCGTTTAGATCACTTTAATGCCAAATGAGTTGCTACAAATTTATGAGAACAAATCTGATTTTCAACGAACTTTAAAATTCAAACAGTGAAATAAGGGATTGTGGTCCATAACTCTCCTTGGATATTTAAAAAAAAGAAATCCAAATCAAGAATTCCCAAAGACAAGCTCATAATCATCCCTCTCCTAGTGCATCTTACTTTTCCACTTCAGTTACCCGCACTACCAAACATTCTGTTAAGCAAACCATGTATCTAGAAATTAAATTGAAAATTTTCTCCAGTCACCTTTTATGTCTAATTGGTCAGTTTCCCAGTGTTATTTTAATACATACACTTATACATGCAGACATGGGATGCACGCTTATGTATGCACATACGCATGCACCATCTATTTCTATCAGTTTCACCACCACTTTCCATATTCAAGCTACTATCATTGCCTAATTGATATACAAAAATAACCCTTAAATTGGTCTCCCATTATCCATTTTTGATCTCTTCCAAGTGATTGCTCACCTTTAATGTCATAGTGATCATGTGCATGCAAAAACACTGCCTGCACTACAATGACGTCCCATGCTATTTCCTCTTTCTGGAATCAATACCCCTTCCTCCCTCATTAAGATCTACTGAAGGTAGGAGACAGTACAGTTACAAGGTGCTATAAGGTTGTTCTGGAGTTTGACTATCTGACTTAAATCTATGATTTAAACCAAACTAGTTATGTGATATTTGTTTGTTTGTTTCCCTCAGAACTTATCACACTTAATTTTATATTTTTGTTTCATTTAAAAGAATAAAATAGTTTTGCATTAATCTTTACCACTGAACTGCAAACTCCATGAAGACAAACACCATTATTTTTGTTTTTTGAGGAAGATTAGCCCTGACCTAACTGCTGCCAATCCTCCTCTTTGTGCTGAGGAAGACTGGCCCTGAGCTAACATCCATCCCCATCTTCCTCTACTTTATATGTGGGACGCCTGCCATAGCATGGCTTGCCAAGCAGTGCCGAGTCTGCACCTGGATCCGAACCAGGGAACCCCGGGCCACCAAAGCAGAATGTGAGCACTTAACCCCTGCGCCACTGGGCCGGCCCCAACAAACACCATTTTAATTTAGCTATTCTATAGAAAACAGATTTTCTCACGTATAGAAGGTATTTTCAATAACATACAATTAAACAGATAAAATAGAATGTTATAAAAATAATTAAATAAGTGTTTTTACTAGCAATAGACCTTTAGTCCCAACTATTTATATTCATAATCTCAGGCATGCTAAGCTATAAAGTAGAAATCCTGTATGTCATTGGATTTAGGTTTTTCAAATGTGTGTAGGGTGATGCGATGAATTTTTGATGTTATTTTTTTTATTATCAGTTATGAATTTGACCTCTAAGGAAGAAAACCTTCCAAAAACGTAATCCTTGAGTAAGGTTTCATTTAAACCTGCAACTTCATAGGGTTTGTGTTTAGTCCAATATTCCTCTTAAATGCCAGACTACCAGGCTCCCTTCCTGAAGAAATTCAGCGTCCATAATAGAATAAAAATACTTATAAATGTTTTGACATTGTCTAAAATATAATTTTACATAAATGGTAAGAATTAATTTGGGAAATCAAAAATTGTTTATAATTAAGTTGCAAATTATATTATTATGCTGAATACATTTTATGTTTTTGGTCTGTAATAGGAAAGATACAAGTTGCTGTGTATCACAAAGTCAAAAAAATCAATATAAATTAAGTTGGAGCTTGAGAGGGTAGCTCTGTTCAAAATCAGTGTTGATTTAAAAATCAATGTAAGTTTAAACAAACATGTTATGTTTTATCAGTAAAACATACAGGAGAAATGCTGGAGAAAAACAGACCCTCCCAATGGCTGTATGTGCCACTCCCCAAAACGCCTACAAATAGATAGAGAGGGCCTCACATAAACACAGGTCAGCCCGACCTCCAATCACGTGATTTAAACATGCCTGGCTAAGACAGAGTCTTCTAAATCTACTTTCATGTCAGGAAATATTAATTTAAAATGTTTCCTATTCTATAAATGTAATACAACTGGCCATTCATTGTACAAAATTATCAGTTTCACTATTGTTTATGATCTACATCCTCAGCTCAGTGAATGCTGGTAAGTTGGGAAAAGGACAGAGTTCCCTGATTATTGTATAAAATTATGTGGATTTTTTGGAAGTAGCATTGTTTGTTTACTGTGCTCTTTGATCAATTACTCTTGGTTCCAAGACAACATTTAAAGCAAACATTCTTTGCAAATTAAATATATATATATGAATATATACGCCATATAAATTACTTCCTATTTATAAAGTTGTTAAGGCCCCAGCAATATTTCTAAAGAAAAAAAACAGTCTTCCTTACTGTAGCTACTTCTACCTCCCTTCAAACTCCAGTAATATTTTGTTATTCTAACATGTGTGTGTATATCTGTATTTATTTATTTATTTATTTTTTTGAGGAAGATTAGCCCTGAGCTAACTACTGCCAGTCCTCCTCTTTTTGCTGAGGAAGCCTGACCCTGAGCTAACATCATGCCCATCTTCCTCTGCTTTCTCTGTGGGACGCCTACCACAGCATGGCATGCCAGGCGGTGTCATGCCTGCACCCGGGATCCGAACTGGCGAAGCCCGTGCCTGCGAGAAGCCCGGAACGTGCAAACTTAACTGCTGCACCACTGGGCCGGCCCCTGTATCTGTATTTATTATATGCATATATATGGTGTTTTTCTTCATACAGATATGAGGAATAGTTAAGACAAGTACAGCCCTATGTTCCAAGAGGTCGTGTCACTTATTAGGTTGTTGCATGTGAAGGGGTCCAGAGCAGGCCTCCCCAAGATGTGCCACTTTGTCATGTGAAGTATTCTGAGCTGAAGGCAATGGAGACACTGTGGGCTCAAGAGAAACTTTTACTTCTCCCTTAAAGAATTTAAATTGGGACACTTGCCCATAAGAAGACTTATTACCAGAAATAAATTTTTATGACCTACCTGCATGGCAGGGCAAACCTGCCCTGTTATTTTTATTTTATTATATAATTACTGAATACCTGCTTTTCTTATCATATTGTGAATTGCTCTCTTCCCCTCAGAAGCCTCAGGCATCTATCTCATTCGTTAGTTCAAGATGGCATATGTACCTCATTTACCTTTTTGTCTTGGAACCTCCTATATCCATGGAGTCTCTGACTCTCTCATGTGTGTGGGGTTCCTGTACATACAAAATTAAATTTAATTTTTTCCTGTTAATCTGTCTCATGTCAATTTAATTCTTAGGCTGGTCAGAAGCACCCAGAAGAGGAAAATTTCTTCCTCCTCAATATATTCTTGTCAACAACTCTGAGGTACCTGAGATTTTACTCTACTTGCAAAATAATATGTTAGACTCTGTAAGGAAAAAGCACTCCTTGTGTGTCTTCTCAACTTGCAATACTCTACTATAATGCTACTTCATTTACTTCTGGTCTCCAGATGTGTGGGAGTTTCCCCACGCCAAGCACTTCTGAGACACCAGCTGGGTGTCCTGCAATTGAACTCAATTCTGACACTATCTCCCTGGAGATCACATCAAATCCCACTGGTTAAGGGCTCAGTCACACAAGACTGCTCCCCTTCAGAAGTCAATCACTAGTCCAGGTTGTCACCTGTGCTTCTGATCGATCAGCTATAAATCAGAAGTTCCCATGACCCCCTCCTTGTATTTGATTAATTTGCTAGAGTGGTTCATAGAGTTCACTTACTCGATTACTGATTATTATAGAGAGAGATAACTCAGGAACAGCCAGATGAAAGAGATACACAGGGCAAAGTATGTGAGAAGGGGCACAGAGCTTCCATGCTCTATCTGGGTGTACCACTCTCCCCAAATCTGCACATGTTCACCAACCCAGAAACTCTCCAAATCTGTCCTTTTGGGTTATTATAGAAGCTTCATTGCATAGGTATGATTGATTACACAATTGACCATTGATGATTGAAAATTCAGCCCCTCTCTCCTCCCTGAAGGTGAAGGGGTGGGACTAGAAGTTTCAACCCTCTATCACCTGGTTACCTCCCCCTGCAACCAGCCTCTTTCTTTAGGGGCTTTCCAAAAGTCACCTTATTAACATAGACTCATGTGTGGTTGAAAGGGGCTTGTTATAAATAACAAAAGACACCTTTATTGTGCTTATCACTTAGAAAATTCCAAGGGTTTTAAGAGGTCAATGCCAGGCATGGAGTTGAAACCCAACTATATGTTTCTTATTATAAATCACAAAATCACAGTCACAGTTTCATAGATGCTTGCAGATGACAGGAGACTCATGGGTCAGAGACAGGGGACTGGATTATTTGTGGTCAGCAGCCAGCAGGAGCTTCCTGTTCTCATTGGTTCTCCTTGTCCTCTAAGGAGAGGACATGGAAGTGATGTAGATTGGCCCAGCTGAAGGCTGTGTGATAGAACCCCTAAGGAGATCTTATAGTTTGAGCATTGACCAACTCCAATATTTAACAATCGTTTTACTCTACAAGAGACAGAAAACTTGCCAGAGCTATAAGTAAGCCTAGGTGGTGCTGTGTTATAAAAACCAAGGAGAGAGTATTCAGTTCTGTTGAAGTGTTTGATGAGTTCTTTAAAATGTTCATTGAACATCGCATAAAGGAGTGCATTGGTGAACTTAGAAGTTTTTTAGTGGAGTGTTGGGAATAGAGACTATATTAGAATTTACACTTTGTAAATGGGATGTGGAAAAGTACATAACATGATTTTATGAAGTTTTTCATTTTAAAAAAAAAAGCAGAGAGGACACTATATTTTGATCATGTTTAAAATAATCCAGTAGACAGAGTAAAGATGATTATATGAGAGAGAAATGGACTGTTGATTGCATTGAGAAAATGTAAAATACCCAACGCACTCATTTCCACTGAAATTAAAGGCAAAGTAGGTTTTTTCATACAATCTGGAAGCAGACGAAGTGTGAATTAATTATTTTGGACATAGAGCAAATATATGGTAATAAGACCCAAGAAATTATGGGAAGGGGTGACTTATGTAAATGGAAGAACAACTTATTAGAAATGAGAACAAGGAATTGAGAGTGTAGAAAATTGAGATGATCATGTAATGAACATTAAAATTACTCAAGATACTGACAGGACATGAAATGGAAAGGAAGACTGTTACTAAGTGTCAAATTTGTTAACAAATGAGCTGGAGCAAACTGCGTTTTGCTGGATGATGGAAACCATATGAAGAAAAAGGGTGGTATAACGAAACGACATGAGTCAATAACTGGCAATTTTTTATCGTGTAATACTTGTTCACACTGGTGAGTATGCACTCATATACATACTCAATGTACATTGAAATTGAATTAGAAATTAGTATTGGATATCTTAACCTATATTGTATACAGTGGCAAATTTGCCAAGTTAATAGCATCTTTATTAAATAATAGCTTATAATTTTCACATTCTACGTAATTTGGTAGAGAATATTCATCATAAAAATATGAAAGTCAATCTACAATCTACTGTGGATATAGCTAATATTTTTTATCAGTTATATCTCTATATGGTTAACTACTAATATGCTAAAAGAAAATTCATCATTGACATTCTGTTTTTGAGAATATGATAAAATGGTTTATTTCTAAATCTAGTTTCTTACTTTGCCTGAAGTATGTTTAATCCAAAAATCATAGTTCAAACTTGATAGGAAATGAACTCTTCTTGTCTTTATGCTAATTAATTCTTTTTTGATGAGATTTTTATTGCTTAAAAAGTAGTCTACCTATGACTCATCTATTTTTGGAATATTTTCAATAAATGCAGAATAAAGAGAATTTTTTACTGTGTCTTTGTAGTTTCTCCTTCCATTATTTTTCCCTAACATACCCTTGAGTTCTTATTGCAAATCAGGCACTTCCTTGAAGACTCAATGAACTAAGACCTTTTCGATTTTTCTTGCTCAATCTTCTCCAAAATTATATGCAATAAGTATTCTGAGAAAACAGTATCCTATCAGAAATTCAACTACAGATTCTCCGATCATTGTGTGATTGTAGTGTTAGAAAGTGTCTTTTTATTGTGTAGCATGACTGCGTGTGACAATCTACTCAGCCAACAATCAATATTTTACAATATCTTTTTAAAGCACTCAGCTTAACACTGAAGGAAAAAAATGCATTTTGCGTGTGTTGATACACGTATAGAGAACTTCAAGAAAAATTTATGTCTTTCATGGTATTCTGATTATATGCAATTTTCAAGTCATGCAGTAAATTTGCAATTTTAGCATCAGGCATTGAAGAAATTATTACCTAGATGTTACAAACTTGGAAAATAAAGATTAGAAAGTTTATATTAGTTGTTCAGGTATAAACTACCAGTAAATTGCAAAGCCAAAAATAAGTGTTTGTCTGATTTTGCTTCCTATTCTCCTAACAATAAATATCTTTACCCATTTTTATGTGCCAAGCACAGTTCTAAGCACTTCCCATGTGTAGCTCACTGTTCGTTACAAAACAACATAAGAGGTAGTTATTGTTAATCCATTTCAGGTGAAAATAGAGGACAAAAGTAAGTGGCTCAAGGTCACATACCCAGGAAGGACTTGAACTCAGGAAACCTACGAAACCTAGGAAACCTTAATTACTATGCTGTTCTTCTCTTCCGACCTATGGACCTATGTTTACTGCCTTTCCACTGTCTTTTCAGGCCTTTAGTGTATGTCAGTTGCTTACTTCCATATTTCTCTAATGTCTTCCAAAAAGCTCTGTGAACCTTGCAATTTTCTGGAAACTCCATCAGAATCCATGCTTGGTGAAACAGTGACCTCTTTTCTTTAGGCTAGTCCTAGTCTTGGAACATTGTTAAAGTAAGACATCCTAAGACACTAAATTTGCACCAGCTGAAAGATTTTCTCCAGCTCTTTTACTCCATAATGAAACCAGTATTAAACAATTCGTTTATTCTGTCTCATTCCACCTCTCTCCATCTGTATACTTCTTAGAGGAAGATGTGAACACAGAGACTTTTAGTAACAACAAGGTGATCATTTTATTACTGCTTTGGGGTCAGAAATCATTGGCACTAAAGAGAGCCAAATGTGTCTCACTTACCCCATTTCAAGATGGTTTAATGGGCAGATAGCTCTGTGCACTTCAGTGGTAGTATTACAATTATTAACATTTTGGACAGAATTTTTGAACACTAAGTTTTGTCTTTTCTTTTTATTTCCATCCTTTGCATAACCTGATTCAATGTAAGGGCTGGATATTTTGCAGCCTTTTCTTATTTGGGTTTTTTGCATACCACAGGAAGACATCTTAAGAGTATTATCACAGAAGGGTGGCAAGACCCAGAGACTCAGAAAATTTTTGAAATCTGTTGTTTTATATGGTGACTGCCATATACTCTTCACTGCTGAAAGGTGTTGTTTGAATTTGTAGGCCATCAACTAGATCTTCTGTACTCCTCTCAGATGCTCTTCTGTGCATTTGGTACCAGAGGAAAAAACCTATGGACTCCTTCTGCCTTATTATGTCTAGATAATGTTTTGTGTTATTCCTACTTTGACCTTGGCTTAAGGAGTGCATCAGTCTAGATTCTCTGTCTCTTCCTCTATCTCTGTTTCTCTTTTTCGCTTTGTCTGTTTCTCTCTGTCTCTGTTTCTGAAACCCTCTCTCTCTCTGCCTCTGTCTCTGTCTTTCTTTCAGTCGCTCATACACACTCCATGCACACACACCCTCTCCAAAAGTTGTCCTGGATGGGGACCTCCCAATGCTTAAATAGCTTGTCTGCTCTACAATTCCCTTTTCTCCAGCCAACTTTCCCTAAGTTTGAAAACATCAATCTAGTCTGTGAAATTCAGAAAGAAATTTAATTATTATTCTTCTCACAATGTTCATTTCTTAACACTAGCTCAACAATATAAAAATTAAAATCTAATAATTGGCAATCATTTTTCTTGGCTTCCACTGTGACACTTCTCTATAGATAATGCCAGAACTCATGGCTTGGAGCTCAAATGAGGGAAATCAGTAGATTTATGTAAAGTTCTGAAAAATCTACACTGCAATTAATACTTCTCACGTCATATGCCATATTCTCATTCTGTTTGAGAAAACTATGCCATGGTGTTGTTTTATCAAAGTTTAGTGTCAAATCCCACCTATTTAATTAGCATAAATATAGAGTAATAGAGGGTAAGTCTGGCTAAAATGTTAAAGAATTTAAGATCTTACAATAGTTTAAAGCTGTGACAACTCATGAACAACAGACGGATATGCAAATAAATGCAAAGACCAATCAGAGTAGAGCAACTAGTTATATTTGATTGAGTGGAGTGTTGCAGATTGCACCTCCCCAAGGCAAATGATAAAAAAAGAGAATGTCCATCTGTGGCCCATGGAAGTTCACTTTAGAAGTAGGTAGCTCTGAGGTCCAAAAGCAACATCCAGATGCTTAAAAGTTGGAAGAGATACAATAAATTACTGCTATCAGTGAGACAATCAGTCTGAAACATTACAGTTTATAAAATTTTTCTGTAATCCTTTTTAATATTTAACAAGTTCTTAAAAAGATGGTGGAGCCCCAAAGTAGTCATTAGAAATCCAAATGATTTTCTTATAATGTGCGTTACTCAGTAAGTACAAGGAACACATAATTTTCAACTGCATTTGTTAGAAGACACCACTCCAACCAACCAGCTAAAAGAATAAAGGGAAGATATTTGCTCACACAATTGAAAAATTCATAAGTCAAGAAGGTTACAAACAAGACTTGATCCAGCCAGTTAGTAATAATCACCAATTTCCGAAGACAGGGAGAGACACTTTCACTAAACATTCAGTAGACAGACTGATTACTCTTCACACACATAATCCTGAACTGTTCACTGTGGATAAGAAAATTCTGTGTACTGAAGATGTTAGTTGGCTGTATAGTCCAGAGCTGAACCCGCCACTGTGAAAATGGAATGAGATAACATAATTTTTATAGGTCCATCAACGTCTACCATTAATGCTGAGAATGTTGTCATTCCCACCCGTGTTTGCAGATAATTGGGCAGTAGAGGGATGAATTTTCAGAGAGTGAAAATATGCATTGAAGATGTTCAAAAACTTCTGGAAATTCCTTCTAATTTAAAAAATATAACTTAGGGGAATGTTAATTATAATTCTGATTAATAGCAAGGTTATTTCTTGTTATGTTAATCCTAACAATTTTTGAGAGTGAGTCTTTGTCCTTTCTGATTTTATTCTTTACCTTCTCCCTAAAGATGCACAGGTAGCATTTGGTCATTTGGTAGAAATAATAAGATTGCTGAATAGCTAAAGAACCTTTGCTATGCAGGTCTACGTGTGCCAGATATTGATCTAGCAATGTTCTGGCTCAAATCCATTTTAATTTACTTTCCATTTTTATCATCCTATGGGGGGCTACATTTCTGCCTAGTATGCTAGAAAATAAACTTATTGTTAATTACAGTGCATGTATTTCTCCATTTAGCCAGCAAACGTAGCACTGACATTCAATTTTACTATATAAAGTAACGTCTATACAGAAAATTAACATGATTAGATTTTATATACATGAGCCATACATTTGTCATTTATCTCATCTAGGGGGAAATTAAAAAGTAGCTATCTTCTACAGTCTAGAACACAGCAATTCAAGATGGTCTTGATAGCTATTTGATATTACAGCACATACAATGTTACATAGGTACATGCTGATGCTGAGCTTGGGAATGAGGAAATATGACATATAATTATGGCACATAATATATACCACTTACGTTGAAAAAATCTTAGCAATAGGCAAAGTCTGGAACAATTTATTTTTATTTCAAAGTTATTAAGCTATAAATAATACTCACTATGCATCTATATATTAACCACAGTTGAGAGTCATTAAAAGTTTGAGATTCATCAAATTTTACGAGTTGCCTCTGGACACTCCTATAATATATTGAATAACAGATATTGGCATTTTAAGGTTATTGAAGGGAAAATGGAAATTCCTGCTGCATTTGAGTTATACCAGGCTCATTATTAGCTTAGCCATGTCCAGGTAATTTCTTTGAAACTGAAGGCAGTATACAGCAGAAATTTCCCAAAATAGAATGTTAGCAGTTAGCAGGTTATTATCAGTGTAAAGAGACAAAAGCTAGACAGAGTTAATTTTCATTTCTTCCAGGAATATAATAGTGGTTATCTCTACAAGAAAAAGCCAGATCAGTCTATTTATTAATATACTATATAAATTATGAATTTCAGTAATGTTTAAGAGTATTCAATATTATGCTGAATTTAGAAAAGAATGTTACCTTTGAACATGACATTACTTAGAGTTTATAATAGTAAAAATTATGAGACATACTTAAGTATTCATTAATAAAGTCACTTGACTGCTATCAGATAATATATTTTGTAAAACGTAATTAATTTCAAAGTAATTTAAGTATGTTAAGTGAAGGTAGGTGATTTTGTTGAATCAACAAAATTTTAACAGGGATCATAGTCATGGGTTACCTATTGTGCATTGTCTGAAAAGCGTTGTTTTAATATGTTTTACAATTTTTTGGTCGTTTAGGGGAGGAAGGTAAAGCTGATCTAGATTATTCCCTCATAGCCTTCTTTCATTAACTTTACAGAATGTATGTGAGGTTTACTCACAAAAGCTGTCAATCACCTGTTAATCAGACCAACGCTCTAAAAATATGTTATTAAAACAAAACCCCTAGAACTCCTGGCTTAGTTTTGTCTATTCCTACCATGCAGTTAAATACAATATAATAAAATAAATCTTCTCTGGCCAATTCAGACCAAAGACAATGTGAAGTAGTGCTTTCAACATTTCCAAGTTGTGACAGAACCACTTCATTAGAGAAGTGGGGTTAGAAGCCAGCTTTCAGGAGTGCGAGAAG
This sequence comes from Equus przewalskii, assembly GCF_037783145.1. Classification (NCBI taxonomy): domain Eukaryota; kingdom Metazoa; phylum Chordata; class Mammalia; order Perissodactyla; family Equidae; genus Equus; species Equus przewalskii. The sequence continues at coordinate 59,910,973 of NC_091846.1, forward strand.
TAAGTGAAAAAGTGAACTCTGGAAAGTATTAAATTTTGGATGTCTTCTTAACTCCATATGTATTTATGTATGTACATATGTATATAATCAGTATTTGTAATGTCAGCATAATTGTTCTTTTTCTGGATATAAAATAACATAATTAATACCAGGTGGATAGATAGATTTTTGCCATATTCATAAAAACAAATGCCATAAACTTCCTATGACATGTATATACATTCTGGGAAAGTTTATTTACAGGATAAATTCCTAAAACTCAAATTGCTCATTGAATTAGGCACCTACAGATTATCACACTTGTGAAATCTACCAAAAAGTTGTTCCAGTTTCTCATCTCATTAATGATTATATAGAAATATCAATTTCCCTTATAATTTTATTTTATTTTTTAAGAATTCAAGAAGGATTGGCATAACTTTCAAAAATGTTGAAATAGCATCTCATATTTTTTAATGATTTGGAAGCTTGAAATTAAATTTGAAATGTGTGGACTGAAATTAATATAAGACATTTACCAAATATTTTGTTTTATCTACTTGCTAACATCAAAAAGTATAAAAAAATTATGATATTTAAGAGCACTTTATTCCAATAAAATCATTGGAACACTATGCAACCGCTTTTGAAGTAAAGTGCAGTGAATAACACTGATAAGTAAATGACAAGCAATGGGATATATTGGAGTATATGAGGAAGAGATTTGGGTTAAAATTAATTTGGCCAAAGTTATTTTTCCAAAAGGGCCTGACATGGCCTGTTGAACATGCATTGTCCATCTTCTTTAAACATTTACTATGCCCCAAAGACAAAAATGGTGTTCCTAAAGATAGAGATGTAACCTCCCCTATATTGACATTTCTTTAAGGATCAGCATCTCTCCCTAAGCTGAGGATTGATTCCTGACCTGCTGTGCTCACCTTGTGATCACTCACCTTGTGACCACTGACCTGCCATGTTCATCAATCTGCTGTGCCAGGAAAGCATCTTGTGACTATTTTAAAAGGGACACTCTTATCATATGTGATGTATGCTTTTTGTTCCAAGACAGTATACAGCCAGTCTGTACACCCCATTTCTTTGGTGCCCTTCCTTCCTTGGGAAGGAAGGCCCCGGTCTAGTCCTCAGATCTGACTCACAATAAACTCACCCAAGTTTTGATTTATTGATTGATTATGGGTTATTTGCATTGACAACACTATAACAAGTTAGCAATTTGAAAATGTTACTAATTTCCGCTTTTGCTTTTATTCAAAAAAGATACTATAAATCCATACTTCAGTGGCAAATTTCTTCAATTTCGTTCTTTGAAGAAAACAGTCTAATGTATTAAATATTCTGTCTATGCTTGAAAGTTAGGATGGCTCTCCCTTTTCTGGAGAGTGCAGTCTAAGTCTCATGTCAGAGCATACGGTGTGTTCAGGTCAGTGAAATGTATAGTGTTCTGCTTGATGTTATTTATTGTAGAGCAGAAGGCATATAGACTTCTAGATGGGTAAGGAGATGTGATACATGGACTGTGTGCATATTGGGTTCCTAGTACATGATTTTCCTTTCATATGATTAAATAAAAACATTGACATTTCTTCTTATGTTTCTAAGACAGTCTGATATTCACAACCTCAGTAATAAATATGAACAAATTGATTTGTAATGGTTTCTCTCCCCAACCCCTCATACACACAGACACAGACACACACACACACACAAGGTAGAGAGAGAGACAAAGAATCACCTTAGTTTACTTTTTATTATTGTATTGACCAGACAAGACTGGTCATGCTTCCCCTATTAGAATTTATATTCTTTAGAACAAAAATAACATATTCTTGGGGCCTGCTCGGTAGCACAGCAGTTAAGTTCACACGTTCTGCTTCAACGGACCGGGGTTCACCGGTTCGGATCCAGGGTGTAGACATGGCACTGCTTGGCAAGCCATGCTGTGGCAGCTGTTCCACATATAAAGTACAGGAAGATGAGCACAGATGTTAGCTCAGGGCCAGTATTCCTTAGCAAAAGGAGGAGGATTGGCAGCAGATGTTAGCTCAGGGCTAATCTTCCTCAAAACAAACAAACATATTTTTGAATCTACCATGGTTCAGAAATCAAGTTCTTTTACTCAGTTGTTTTTCAAATATATGTGTTCAATTAAAGTCCATAAGGGGGTTGGTGGGTGTTTTCTAAGTTCCTTTGCCATCACATGAGCCAAGATTTGCTTTGAATTCCTGAGGCTCCTTGCTACTTCAGATGACCTGGAACACCACACTACCTGCAGCGTTGCTCCTCCACTGGCATGCTGAATTTTTCTCTTGTGGGATCAAGATCATCTTGTCTATCTTTGTTCTGCATTAGTGTTATTTCAACTAACAAAAAAGTTTCCCGGTCCCTCACTCAAGTTGAACTGAGGTGCATTTACCCCACTGTTCAACAGATTGGCCCAATCATCTAATCCCAGTTTAAAAACTAGTGTAGACCCCCTTATTTATGGTTAGGCAAAACAATCACACTCATATATTAAAAAAAGTGCAAATATTTATGTGGATACTACTTTTATTAACAGTCAGTATTATACAAAGCTTTTTCTGTATGACAAATAAGGTATATTGCATCCTTTTCCTGCTCATCTTCTAATATATAAACTAAATATGTCTGTAGCTGTTATCTATACAAGAATATATAATATATTATGTCCAGTAACTTTTGTTTACAGAGATTTATGCAACTAGGCCTCTGGATACAGGTGTAAATAAAGTTTTTTAAATGTATATGAAAAATAATTGCATATTTTCTCCTTTTACTTTGATAATAATGCTCAATTCAAGAAGTGAGGACATAGCCTGCAGGATATTGGAAAAAATAATGCATGGGGTGGTACCATCAATGACTCAGCTTGAGGTGGTGATAAGGAGAAAATGTTTTTACTTTGGAGAGTGTTATGGAAAGCATTCACCTCTTGCTTCCTGATGTTATTTCTATAAATTATTAGTTCTCTGTACTAGGAGCCCTCTAACACAGAAGATAGAGAGTCTCACATTCTTTTGACTTGTTACCAGGCTCAAGCTGTGAGGACTAACCCTTTGACTCCCCGATGGCCTACAGAATAGTTCTCTGACTGATTTCAAATATTATTTTTTTCACAGTAAGAATGCTGGTAGAATAGGCGGGAATAATATAACGAAATAAAATTTTGTTCTCTTTTCCTCCCCTCTAGATATTTTTCAATGATGGCAAGTTTTATTGTGGTTGCTGACAAAAATAGGAACTATATTTCCCTGCACTAAGCCAGTAAGGGGTCAAGATATTAAATGGAGACATAGTAGAAGTTTTTGGTCACATATCACCATATCGATGAGACCTGGCCTGACCCTGTCACCCCCACCACCACACACATACACCCTTCAATTCAAATGGTTTCTTCAGAACTCTGGATCCCCTTGCCATCATTTATTTTTTTTTCCATAGGAGTTTTCGTATGCTATCATACAAAGTAATTTGTTCTATTATTTGTCAATCTCTCTTCTAAATTGTCACCTAAGGAAAGGCAAGTTTTTTATTTATTTTGTTCACTGATGTATTCCCAACACCTAGAACAGTGCTTGGCATATAGTATGCACTTAATAAGTATTTGTCAAATAAAATAAACCATTTTGTAAACATAGAACTACCTTTGGCCTGGAAAAAGACAATGTCTCCTTTCATTTCTCTCCAAAGACGGGACAGAGTCAGGCCCTTTCATGTCAATGTTAACCACAAGAGAGGAGGGCGAAGATGAGAGGCAACGGATGGGGGTTGAACGTGCAGCCTCTAAACCACACCATCTTGACTCCATTTACTAATTATATCATCCTGGGAAAGGCGCTTAACATCTCCATCCTGCATTTTCTTCATCTGACATCTTATCTCACACTTTAACTTGGTTATCAAGGCATGCTGTGGGTAAGAAAACTGTTTAGGTAAACACCTTACCCATAGGTTCTTACTGTTATTACAGGCATCTTACTGCTTCTCCCAGAGAGCACAGCGTAGGAACCAATAGCACTATAAGACTGTGGTGTCCTAGATTTTTTTTTACAATTATGATTATTTTTTGATTTGGTGACAGTCACATGGCAGCAAAATCAAACTCTTAGTAGAAGTATTTTTCCTTCGATTGACATCATGGGTATTAGACTTCGAAAACTGGTATGAATTAACTCGCAGCTCAGTGAACTAAAACAAAGATGTTTTTTCTTTTTCTTCTTCCTCTTTAGTTTTTTTTCTGTCTGCATTCTATCCCCAGAGAATATTAAAAGTCACTTGGCAACAGAAGTATTGACAGACCATGTGGTTAGCACTGGGTTTTTGAATTGTCACTTTCACTTGGGAATAGTAATGTGTAAGGAATTTATATTTAGAGTGTAAACTGTAGAAATGGTTATATTTGGTTCTGTTATTCATGCTTTGTAAATTTTATAGATGTGGGTCTTATAATGTAATGGTTTAATGTATTCTGTGACTCGTTGCAACTTTTGAAACTAAGATACTTGGAAGCCTTTGAGTTGAAAATTTCCACTTTGAAAGTTTTTGGGGAGATAGTAGATCTTGTAGTAGAATATAACAGGCTTGTAGCAATTATATAAAGAACCTGAATACACACAAGTCTGGGTTGAGTAAGACATATAAAAGCAGAGATAATACAACAATTAAATTTTATTTACAAAATCAAAGTGAGAGCACTTGTTTTATTAAGATTTATTTTTCTCTGGTAGCAGAATATTCAGGAAATCTTTCTAAACATGGGAAATAGATTTCATCCTTAATGTTGTGGCATATTAAATTATTGTCAATGAAATATTTGCTATTAAATGGAATTCATTTTGTAGCCCCATCTAGTGAGTTTGAATGAAGAAAAAAAGGAGATAAATGGAGCATACTTTGAGATGGAAAATAGAATAATGACTTCTTGACAATGGGGAGTAGTTTTAAGAATGTGTTCCACAGACTCCTAGAGTTTATTGACAGCACTTCTTGGTACTGAAAATGTGTAACTCAAGTCTTATTTTTAAATGCATTAACTAACTCTTTGAAAAGAAGAGCAGACAGGAAGTATAAAGGTGGAGAAGAAAGATGAGTATCTTCCTAGGCCAACTCTAGGCATTTGGATAAGGATTAGATTCTAAACTGCCAAGCAGAAGACACCTTATGCTGATATTGTCTTTTTTTGCTTTTTCTATAATTTCCATTTGTCTTCTGAAACCCTCCATTTTTTCTTGTACATCATTTGCTTTTCCTCAGTAGCTCTTTAATGTATTTAAGGATGTCATTGTTTTTCTTTTTAAACTTTTTTTTCCTGCTTTATCTCCCCAAACCCTCCCTGTACACGGTTGTACATCTTAGTTGCATGTCCTTCTAGTTGTGGGATGTGGGACGCTGCTTCAACGTGGCCTGACAAGCGGTGCCATGTCAGTGCCCAGGATCCGAACCCTGGGCCGCCGCAGCGCAGCATGCGAACTTAACCACTCGGCCACGGAGCCGGCCCCAAGGATGTCATTTTTAAGCCACTATCTGCTAATCTCAGCTTCTACGTTATCTGTCTCCTTTATTGACCTTGATTTTTTTGGTCTATTGATTGTGGTTTGCAGTGTTGTTTTTGTTTCTTTATTTGTTTGTTTTGCTTTGCTTTGTTTTTGTATTCTATATACTTTGTATAAAATATAAGTAGAGACTAATGTAAATAAATTTTATCCCCAGAAAAAAAACTGCTGCTGATAGTGAGAGAAATAATCAATCATCTGGCCTCTAGTAGGCAGAATTCTAAGGTGGTCACCCTGATTCCCTTTGCCTGGTGCACACACCCTGCATTTCTCCTCCCTTGAATATGGGTGGGACTGCAAATAGGATGGGGAAATCACTCCTGTGATTAACTTACCTTATATGACAAAAGGAAAGGATTTTTGTAGGTATAATCAAGGTGACAAAACAGTTAACTGTGAAATAATCAAAAGGGAGATTATCCTGCATGAGTCTCATTTATTCAGACAGGAGACCTTTAAAAGGGTCAAAGATTCAAAGGGAGAGAGACTCTCCCCCTCCGTTTGATGAAGTAACCTGCAAGGCGGTGGCCCTGTGGAAGGCCTCTGGTTGCTAACAGCAGCCCAGGATGACAGCTAGCAGGAAAACAGGTATCTCTGTCCTGCATCCACAAGGAACTGAATTCTGCCGAAAGTCATGTTACTTGAAAGAGGACCCCAAGCCTTTGATGAGAACATAGCTTTGGCCAATGGCTTGATTGAAACCTTGGAAGACCCTGAATGGAGACTTAACTAACCCACCCCCAGACTCCTGACCCACAAATACTTAGAGATAATAAAGCTGTGTCCCTTGAAGTTGCTAAATTGTTATCATGTGCTATGCAGTTATAGAAAAATAATACACAGCATTTGTGGCAACTTTAGATTTCGTTCATCATGGCTTACATATTTTGAGAGTGGGATGAGGACTTTTTCAATCCAAACTCCAGGCTTCTTAGCTGCAAGAGACTTACCTCTGCTTTGCCGTCCAAGGCCAGCTTTTAGTTTGCTGCAGAGGTCGCTTTGTGCCTCAGTTCTGCCCTTCTGAAAATTCTTCTTACCCTCTCGTTGCTTTGCCTTGTCTAAGACTCTGCATCCTTTGGGGGAGTTCTCACAGTAATTTTGCCACTGCCTTGTAATCCGTGTGAGCCTTGTATATCCCAGGGGCCTGTCTCCTAACTCTTCTATCCTGACCGCAGCTTTGGTTGGACTGCAGCAGCTGTGCATTCAGGGACGGCCATGTGTGCTTTGCAGGTGACCCCTGCCAGCTTTCCTGCTCTGCCTCTAGACTTTTAAGGGCCACTGTGATGCATTTTTGAAAGACCTCATTCAACTTAAGAGATTTGTCACAGCTCTCCTGCCCTGTCCTAAGACTTTAACTGGTTGTTGCCTCGCTCTAAGAGAGATTCCGGAATCCCATAAAGGGCTGTTTCTCCCAGTAATTCTGTCCTGCGTCGAGCCATTGGCACACTCTAGGTCACCACCAGACACTATATCAATGTTTCTCAAATTTTTTGTAATTTTTTTCATAGCAGTCCTCCATAAAATTTTAATGCCACAGATAAACTGTATATCTGTTTATATGCTATGTGTATACCTGTGTTTTATACATAAAAAGAGCAAGTTTTCTTTTCACTCCTCAAGAACCAGTTTTTGCCTTCTTAGAGGTGACATTACCTTATTGAGAATGCATGCACTAGGTGAATACCTTACGGGACAAATTTGGTGGGTAGGTGTCTTGATCTCCTCCTCTTCATGCTGTTGGTGTCAAAGGGATTCCCACTTAGGATTATAGAGATGGTCAGACTTATGACATGAAATTGACAGAAGTTGATTAGTCACATAGACTCATTCAGGAAAGGACAATACTAGATATCATTCAAGGTCACACAGGAGTTGCACACAGAAGCAGAATGAATGGCTGGGGGCTGTGAGAGGCAGGCATTGTAGTATCAAGAGGGCTAGGTGCTCCCTGGTTCGCATTGGAACATGTGATTGATTTGTTTGAGTAATTCCACAGGCTGGCAGGGAACTGAAGACCCCTGCTCAGGGATAAGCAGGAACCGTACCTGGTCTGTTGATGTGGAGGATTGTTTGTCCAGGAGACCTTATATGTGAGAGCAGAGTGGGGAGGGGATCTTACAGTTAGGCCATTCAAGCCCCTTCTGATTGTACAAGATGTCAAGGCAGCACACGGCATTGAACCATAATTTTAGGTCTCATATTACGGGAGGGTGAACTTGCTTTGTGCCTGGAGTTCTTTGAAATTCTAATCCCTCAAGCTAGCCTACCAAAGCAATTAAACTTTGACCCCTTCCTACTTATCCCTTTCCATGGAAAATTCACAACTCCACCCTCTGTAGGAATAGAGATGATATTAGTGGAAGATCCTTTCATTCCTGAGGCTCATTCCTTTTTAGAATTTAGTTAATTTAAGTTTATTTGAAACTTTAGGTCTCTCATAGATTTAAAAATACTGATCTTTGTAATTTATTTAATTTATCATCATTATTATTGTGGGAGCAATGATTTCTAGTGATGTTCTATATTCTAACTAGAATCGTAACTTAGATATGTTTATTTTAGGAAATTCATGAGAGTATCTTTCTACGTTATATTCCAAATTTTACATATTTTAATTAAAATCATTGGTAGCAATCATGGAGAAAGACATTAATAGAAATGTTACATGTAATTCTAGATGTGTTTGAAGCAACTTAAGACACATCACTAATTTTTAATATTGAACTAGGACTAAGAAGAACCAAGTTTCCTGTGGATAATATTACTGAGAGCTGTGGTAGCAGAAAATCCTCCCTCCTCCAAGATGTCCATTTCCTAATCTCTGGAACCTGTTAATATCTTAGCTTGTGTGGCAAAAAGGACTTTGCATATGATTGAGGTTATGGATTTTGAGATGGAGAAATTCTTTGGGATGACTGGATGGGCCCTATGGTAAGAGTCCATAAAAGCAGAGGGCCATTCCCTGCTAAGGTCAGTGACAGAAAGATGCACTATGGAATAAAGGTTATTCACATGCAACGTTCTAGCTTTGAAGATGGAGGATGAGGTCATAAGCAAAGGGATACAGATGATTTCTAGAAGCCAAGAAAAGACTAGGAAACAGATATTCCCCTAGGACCTCCAGAAGGGAATACAACCAACACCTTGCCAACACTTTGATTTTAGCCCAAGTTGAACTTCTGACCTATAGAACTATAAGATAATAAATTTCTATTGTTTTAAGCAACTAAGTTTGTGGGAATTTCTTATGGCAGCAATACAATATTCTTACAAAAGATGAGAGAAATGTTCGTTCCTTCCATAGCTGTAAAATGCTAATTATAGACCATAAAGAATATAAAATTTAGTTTATTTTTAATGAAATAAAACTTCCTATCCCTTCAAAAACCCTTTGGGTCCTTAGTGGAGGACCTTAGTGGAGCTTTATTCTTTGCAAAACTTTCATGAAGCCTTCCCAGGTTTCCTTGTGCTTAGGTAGTGACTTTCTCCTCTGCATTTTTGCAATTCTATTTTTATATGTGTAACACATATCACACTTAATTTCACCAACAGATCTTTGGTATATGTTCCTCCTCTACGTGGTATTCAAAAGCACCAAAAGCTATATTTTGAAAGTTTTAAAATACTGTTCCTTTTATATAGATAGAAGTTTAGCATTTGCAGGATACAAACATGTATGCCAATAACCTGCTCCAAGGCACACATAACCCTCACAATCAGGCATATCTCTAGCTCCTGCACACATTTCGACCCCCGTGATCCCTGGAGTAGGACAAGGCCAATTCCCCACACAGATGAGCTGACTTCAGAACTTTGTCTAGAACTTCAATTCATCTGTCCCTGGAAATCTTCCAGGACCCAGGGTGGGAATGAGGCATATTCCATTAACTTGCATACCCTGAATGTCTGCATGGTTGGCAACTTTCCCAAGGCAGGCCTCCCTATCATTGCATGTATAGAAGTATCTCTTTTCTAAGATAGAATTTTTATTTTCTTGAGGCAACACACTGTGCAGGTTCATTTTGACAGTGACTAGTTACAAGACAAAAATCTCCTGAAGCACTGTAATCTTATCTTTCAGTGTTTAGCTTACCAAAACGACAGAGCTTACATCCTCATTCTTATTTTATCTCAACAAAAGAAATTCTGTATAAAACTATGGGGGATGACCAGGGTGCTTGGGCCTTATGTGCTCATGGCCATAGGTGATCTGAATTGGAAGGTGAATGCAGAATTTGATGGAGGTCTTTGGGCATTAAAAAAAGAAAAGAACTGATGTCCCTGTTAATAATAAACGGTTAGAATTTTACAAAAGGCACAGCCAATTTGCATTGGAGAGTAAAGAAATGACATTTAAGACTACTGAATCTTTAAATTATGTAAGTCGGAAAGAATTGTGAGTATTCAGCAAAGAGCTTGAGTATTTATTTTTTATCTTATAAATGGATTTCTGGGTAGAGACGATAAGAAAGACAGTTATCTTAGGGAAAAATGTCACAGTGATATCTGGCTAGTTAAAAAGAGAGAAAGGAGAAATTATAATGGATATACTGTAATTAACCAAACCAAACCAAACAAAAACCCCTGAAATATCTATCTATTAAACATCTATTTATGTATTTATCTTTTAAGCTATCTGCTCAATGGATCTGTCAAAGTATCATTTCTCAGGGACATAGATGCTGAAAAACAGAGAATTTTATCTGGAAAAAATAATTCACAATTTTTCTTCCTTATTACTATTAATTTTATTCTTATTTAGCATCTAATAAGAATACTATTCATAAATATATACTAATCTTCTATTAAAATGGCACCAGTGTACTTTTCTAGATATGCATTTGTTTTAGTAGAACATTTTAAATTTCCAACACAATGGATATTTGTAAGATAGTGCTACTGACCTCATAGCAAAGTAGCTGTAACTGAAGGTAGAATCCTACTGTAAAATCCTTATTTCTTCTTTGTGTTTGGAATATTGTTTTTTTTCTCCTGTGTTTCGTTTTTTCATGACTCAGCAGTCTCTAGGCTACCCCTCTCCCGGGAGTATGGAAGGTGTGTTTTCATCCACAGGACACACACTGGGTATCAGTACAGCCATGTGCCACATGAGGACACTTTGGTCAATGACAGATCACACATACAGCAGTGGTCCATGTGTGTGGTAGGCTATACCATTCAGGTTTGTGTAAGCACACTCTATGATGTTTTCACAACGATGAAATCGCCTAGCAATGCATTTCTCAGAATGTATCTCTGTCATTAAGGGACTTATGACTATAGTGTTCTTAAGAAAACATGTTCCTCTTTAAGCAACCATCAAGTCCACGAACGCTTCAACAAAATATAAATGAGCAGCTTTCCTCAATTCCTGGGTAGGATAACCAGTCTACTTGCTGTTTCTAACCAGATCATGTGGTTACCAGAAGTTCTTCATTCACCTCAGGAATTCTCCTGCCCCAGTCCATATTTTCTGCTTTATTCCTACCAGTTTCTTACTTCTTGGGGACCAGGATCTGTATGCGTCTTATCTAGATGGACTATCAAGTCCCCCAAAACTTATTCATCAGAAAGTAATTGAAGCTTACTATACATCAAGCATTCTTCTAGGCATTTGGAAACATTGCTGGGGGTGGGAAACAGCAAAGATCCTTTGATGGGGGAGCGGGATAGATAGACACTAAAGATAATGCATGATTTAACTATATGTAAAAGATCAAATGCTTAAAAAAGAGAAAATGGAAAATAAAAGTGTCAGTTTGGGTGTGGTTTGCCATTTTATATTAAGTAGATGCATTTTAAAGTTGCTATTAAGCACATGTTTTTGGAGACTGCCTTTTCAATGCCATTGTCCTCTAAAGGTACATATGTATAAGTTAATATCAATGCTCCTTGATATTTCATTTTATTTAACTTGTTTTTTAGCCCTTCTAGATAACTACCCTAACTTCACATGATGTGTCCCAATTGGAAGTCCTGTGCTTTTCCCAATGAAACTCTGCATACATTTAATCCTGGATTTTCCATATGTATTAACATTATTTGTAAACTTTCTGAGGAAAGGTATCGTGACTCACTAATCTCTGTCTTCATCAATAAGGATGAAGTGAAAGTTTACTGTTGAAAAGGTGGCATAAAGAGGAAACAAGCCAAGTAGTGGATGTACTAGAAAACTTACTGTGCATAGGAGACAAGAAGTTTGGTAAGTACTGAACTGGCAAGAGGGAAACTGAGCGGAGGGAGAGAAGGTAGAAGTAGGAGAGGCTAGATCCTTCAAATTCAGCATTTCAGAAAATTGTCCTATGTAGAAAAAACTCTTTTCTGCGCAGGGATGAAACCAAGTCACTTAGGAGACTTATTCTACTGGTCCAGATGAAATATCATGATTAAAAGATTTAATAATTGTTGAAGATGAAAGGCAGTCGGTGAAACAAAGCTAGGTGACCAAAGTTATGAGATATAAAGGAAAGTAAGAATTAGAAGTCCCAAGCTTAGAAGCCAAGATTATCTGGAAAAGTATTGGATTCTCTGGACAGTGAAATATAAATATAAAAAAATAATGTTATAGCTACGTAGAATAAGTAGTTTGTAGTATATAAATTTTATAAGAATATGATCCATGAAATATTAAGTGGCAATTGTGAAGTAAATAAGTGTTCAGTGAAGTAGCTAAATACAAGAGAAAACCAAATACTTGAATGTCAATAACAGTTATAATCTAATATTTTTAGAACACTACTCTATTCATACTAGGAATAAAATAAACAAACATTTAAAATATGTAATTTTAATTACATAATACACAAATAGTTATTTGGAAAAAACATAAATAGAAGTATCAAATGTCAAAAATGATATTATTTTTATAATTAGTACACATTTAATGTAATCTATAGAATTAAAATATAATCTTATATTTAATTTGACACAAATTTATATTTAATTTAATTTGTCAAAAATAAGAACTTATGTATTATAAACAAATATAGGTTAATATACAGCTACTTTTTATGTGTGGAGATGTATTTTAACTTTTAAAGACATCCTTATACTTAGGGAGCAATTTTTAAAATAATACACAAAATAATTTGTAAAAATTTTTATAATTAGGATGAAAGACAAAATAACATCACTAACAAAAATCATCTCATATACATCAAGGGCTAAGTACTAACAATCAAGAAGATAAATGTACAAAGTCATAGGTCATAAAAGGAAAATGAACATCAATTAATCAAAATATGTGGTGCAATTCACCACAAAAAAAAGACAAAGCAATAAGATTGTCACCTGTACACTAGAATTGAGTATATATTCTTAGAATGTTTTCTGAAAAAATAAAACAAAAACCTTCTCAAATATCTGTATCAAACATTTATTTTAGTTTTTCAGTGAAAATCATGTAGGGGAGCAGAATCCACTACCCCAGAATGTGTCTCTTTGACTTCATTATTTTTAAGAACAAAAGACTGAGGAAGACATTCTCCCTAACTGTCCAATAGAATTTAAAATAGAAGGCCTGCTCGGGAAGGTTCTGTCACCATAGGTAACTATAGTATAATATGAGCTAAGTGTGGTAGACAGGGAGGAACCTAGCAAGCCCCATTTGATCAATGTCCTCTCCATGTCCCATTGTGTCTGCAAGGCATTGCAAACATTTATTTACCAAACATTTGCTTTTCCATCTCCATGTGAATTGTCTTCCACCACAAACCACTACCCCCAACATCTTCTTTTGTCTTTAGCTGAAGATGGTATTTAAGGTGGTGGCTTTGGTCATTTTGGCAAGTTACTCAGTTTTCCTGGGTTTCTCCCACATATATATTTTAGTAAACTTGTTTGATTTTGTCCTGTTATTCTGTCTCCTGTCAATTTAATTCTTAGACTTACCAGCAGAACCTAGGACGGTAGAGGAGTATTTCTTTCTCTTCTACAATGATGTTCATTTAGAAAGCATTCTAAAAAATATACATGAAAACAAGATATAGATCTGTGTACCAAGAATTTCACTTAAAATATGGCTAATTTCATAGAATGCTAGTATTGGGAGCCAAGTTTTTAACAATATAGGTGATTCTTTATATTATAGAAAATTATGAATCCATAAAATAATAACTATGGTTTACGAATGTGTTAAGTGGTAACCAAGTTGAGAATCATAATCATATATATATAGCATAAGAACAATTGCATTAAATTTGGAAGGATACAAATATATGTCTTGTGCATTTGGAGGATTATTAAACCAATTCTTAGTATTTAATTAGCACAAAATTATATATTGAAGATAGGAATTTCATCCAAAAATGAGATACTAAAGTTGATTAAAACAAATATCTTATTATTATTGTTTTGGATTCCTTTAGCAAGCTTAAATTCAAATTTCTCTAGCAAAATATTTTTATATTACTTTTTTCAATTTATTTTTGTGTAAAGGAATTTAAAAGATATATGGTGAAATCAAGATAAAAATGTGCCATAATATTACTGTCAGATTCTTTAAACTTGACTGAATAAATAAATTCTATAAATATCTCTGGAAAACAATTTTCTGAGATATAGAATGAACCACACTCCTTTAATAGCTCATAGAAGTTTTTAATTCTCTTTAAAAATTATCATAAAATTTAATTTTAGTATACAATATGTTAGATGATTTTCCCTTTATTCATCATTAAATGTTTTTATATAAGTGACATTTCGTGGCATTTAGTCCATACTTGAATCAAGTAAAGTTGTAAATAAGCTTAAATTAGATCCAGGAAGTTGTTTTAGGCAGTAACATCATGACTTGAGTTAAATTTTCCCTTCCCTAAGACTTTTTTTATTTGTCTATCTATCCTGTATAAGATACTTTTATATTCTCTTTTCTTTTAATTTATTTTATTTTATCATTTTACCTTGTCATTCAAGAAACACTGGTTTAATAACAGACGTGATTAACAGAGATGACCCCAGAGAACTTTATAATAAAGGATTAGCAGAGAAACCTGGTTAGAATCAAGGATGTTGTGTAGTTGTGAGGCTTGTCATGCAGCACACTCATGCAGCCTGTAAAGCCCTACCCATTTACCCGTGTGTGTGTTTGTGTGTGTGTGTGTTTAATTAGAGACCATGCTACCTTTTTGTATATCATCCCTCTTAAATACGATTCACAAAAACATTGAATTTTCTTTTAAGTAGCTTGTAGTTATAGAGATAATGTTTCTTAACATTCATTGAGTGTATGCCAGACATTTTTCTCAGATCAATCATTTATTCAACAGCTATTTATTGAGTGCTTAGTAGCTGTCAGGCTCTATTCTAGGCACTAGACAAGGGGAAAACAGGCCACATAATTTCTGGCTTCCAGGAACCTCATTTTATACATTTTAAATCATTATATCCTTGTGAATTATAAAGTAAATAATTTCTATTGTGTGTATTTTCCAGATGTGAAAATTGAAGCAGAATGAGGTAATAGATTTCTTATGCTTACATGACTAGTAATTGACAAGATTTAAATGTTTGTCTCACTCCTTACACGCATCTCCTAAACATCACAGAGCACTAAGATCACTCCATCAGAACAGCAAGAGTATTGCAAGAGAAAAATCGTGTGATCAATATAAAAATGAGCTAGGAGATTACACGGGAAACAACAAAGAATTCTTACAGGAGAGGTAAGAAATCAAGACAGCAAACAGGTAAGAGGTGGATGCCACTTGCCTGGGAAATGATGAGTATAAAGAATTAGGAATGTGACAATGTGTAGGTTTGTAAGAGATGACAAATTAGGAAGTTTGAAAATATAGGATGTTGTCAATATAAAAGTGTTCTTTGGATTAAAATTTTAAACTTTGTTACACCTTACGGAAATATTACTGAAACATTACACATTTGAGGCAGACTATACCAGCATAAATAACATCAGAAAGGATCTATTTTATAAAAATAAGTTTAAAATGTAACAAGCATGCTGAGAGGACATTTAGTGAACAAATTGATACTTTAAAAGTGGAAAAATAAAATTTAATTCAATTTCATTCATTTGCTTTTTCATGCATTCATACAGCCAAAAAAATTGAGGCAAGGTGGTAGACATTCTGAATACAAAGATATGTAAGATTTGCAAATGCATTCAAAGAGATGACAATTCAATGTTTCAGAAACAATAATTATCATATGATATGATACTGATGTCAATAGTTAAGAGGTCAGAAAGAGGGAAAAAGTGAGTCTGAAAAGTTAGGTAGGACATCACAGAGGAAGATATTAAATTTCTACCACTGAAGAAGATATTAAATTTATACCATACAGTATTAGTGGAGTTTTTCCAGATACGGAATCTGAAAGCTAGGTGTTAAATCATAGCAAAGGTTCAGAGGATATCTTACTTTCTTCTCATGTAAATTTTGAAGAAGTGCTTTATAACGGAAAATAACAGGGATAATTTTGTGCTATCATCATAAAATCTTGAATCCATTGTTTTAAGACTGAAGGGAGAAGGATTTATGTTTGTGAGCTGTGGACCAAACTTGATCATGGAATGAACTAGACTTGAGAAACTGGAATTCAGTCCCCTGGGATGATTCTAGTAAAAATTGAGCATTCCTCAAAATTGGGAATCTAGTAAAAGCCTGGGAATTGAGCTCTCAATCTCTCAGGGTTGTTTTATGCATATCACCAAATTTCCAGAAAGAGTTGATAGCTGCCAGGAGGTTTCTATATGATAAACACAGTGAGCGCTGAACTGGCAAAAGCATGCTTCTCATGGTCTGGCAAACCTCCTTGTGTGTCAGCAACTGCTGTCTAAAGCGAGAAGAGATCTGGGGAAACAAACCCTGTCCTTCCATGTGTGAGGACATTTTGTTTTATTGTGTCACAACTTATGTAGGTAAATGCTTTTATCCTTTACTTGCGTCTGTTGACATTTTTGAGTCAATCACAGTCATTACTTCCAATAGTATGGGTAAATATAAATATGCTGTAGTTTTCAAGTTATATTGAATCTAAGGGATTAAAGATGGAAATGAGTTAGATATCTTCTAAGAACAATTGTTACTTACTACTGATGTTAGAAGACATATTGAAGATTTCTGACTGCATGATGACCAGTTTTCTCTGTTTGTGGTTTGTGGGAGTAGCTGAGAGAGAGCAGGTCTGTCCTGCATTTTCATAGTTCAGAGACTGAGATGCTTCTGTGAACTCTAAGAATGATTTTACATAAATGAATTGCATTTGTTATGCTTACATTTCCTTACTTTGATGTGTATTTTTACGTATATTACTAGTATGTTAGAAAGGCTAGCATAATACATGTATACATGAAAATATTCTAATATTATTCAATAACTTTCGGTAAATCATTATTCTAGATTACGTGTTTTCAAATATTTGACATACTGTCAACTAAAAGTTTTTTCTCCACCACACAGTAATAAATATTAATTTGCGAAAGTGTCCTTGATTGATATTCTCTAAGTTAATTCTCTTTCAAAACTAATATCCTATGAAATAGTTTATGAAGCTATTCTTATGCAGCAACAAATCAGGCTACAACTTAACTCTAAATCTGACTCTACTGAGCGTACGGTATGATATTTCTCTCTCTCCGAAAGGATTCTGAAGCATTATTTTGCATTTTTAAAAAATGCCATCTTAAAATTAATGTATACATTGATATAATAATATACATATGAATATTTCACACTTTCATATATAAATGCTGTTTGGCATATTTATAACATGGCTTCTGTTTATTCACTGAGGTATGATCTCTTCCAAGTTAACTGGAAAACTTATTTATGGTGCTCAGGTGAATGGAATTAAACTTTTAGTCCAAGTTCATGCTGAAGACTTTCTGTATTTGCTTTAGATCATTTGTATATGAACTCTGGGGCTTATTTATGGTTCTCATGAGGATGTAAAGTTTCACTTGAAATTAATCCCCAAGAATTTCTAAACTGTGTTATAAGGTGCTTTCATGTGATTTTTATTGAAGGTTTATTATATTAGCTATCAGTATCAAGATTAGTTGATTTGATATGGTGTTTCTCATCCTAGTATGTGTTCTGCTACTGTGTTTTGGAGAGACATTTTCACAAAATAGTAGCACAATCATTACGTCTCCTTTTGTCAGTAATAGTTTATAATCTGAAAACTCCGGTCTTGAGCATTATTCATTCAATCTCACATGACGTTGAGTTATTAAAATCCACTGCACATAAAATATCAGCAAAACAGCTCTTAGAAATTCTCTCAAAAGCAAATCATTAAGGTTTCTCATCCATTATTCAATCTTCTGTTTTTCATTCAGAAACTTAAAGTACATAAGGAGGTAAGGTGTTAGAATAAGAAGTTTTTCTTCTCATCTGGATAATACATGCTTCTCTAGGCAGTGAATTTATATAAATATATATGGAAGATCATGATTGTCTTACCTGATCTATAACTACTTGGAGCCCCTGTGGTTAAGACCAGCGTATATTTCATGACTCCCTGGTCGCCTGTCATCCAAAGTCTATGACTACATATCCTAGAGATTCACTGCATATACCTGTCCTATTCTTACAGAATACTGTTATATCACCGAATCCCAATACATTTTGCCTAACTTTTGAAAGCTACAAACCTCAGCAGCACAGATGCCTTGCCATTTAATAATGTAACGGTGTATTATTATTCCCCTGAAAGATTTGCTGGTTACTCAGTCACAACAGAGTTTGGGAATGGCTTTGGAACTGAAATGATACTTGTATCTTTAAGCTTAGGAACTAGGATTGGATATTGTAGGGAAGTTATAACCCTGCAGCCTTAGCAGAAAACACCCCAACGTCTTCCCAGACCCTCTTACTTTGGATAAACACTGGTGCCTTAGATAAGGGTATGATAAAACTAATGAGCTTTTTTAGAAACACTGGTCCAAATCTAGTAGAGAATACCCTTGACTGTGCAGAGTACTGGTAAGGAGATTTGGACTGGGGGAATAAAATCGGATTTTAGTAAAGAGTAAATGTGAGCATGGGTACCTACTAGAGACAGGGGCTGAAACTGATTCTGAGAATAAAATATTTCCACATTCCTAGGAAAAAACCATATGGATTCGTCTACAGCAATGGTAACAAGTAGACAAATCCAGGTTTTTAGCATGTTTCGTTAATCAGTGGCGACCAACTTCAGCTTGATTTGTTTACCCCCAGAATAGCCAGCAACACAATGAAGCTGATAGGAAAATGTTGAATCCTGGCAAGATTTAGCCATAGTGCCATGTCAAGAGTTTAACATTTTCTTCTGCAGACCACACATATTTCTCAGGTATTTTTTCTTTATTTTTCTCACAATATTTTATGGAATATTTTATACAAAAAAAAAATTCAACAAAGACCCCATTGGTCACCAGGATGTGAGCTATCCAACGGGGAGATGGAAGTCCCTCTTCAAAGCAGGTTAATTACAACCATACCCCTTTATAGGTCTTTTGAAATATGTTGATGATCATACTTTTTTGCTCCATCATCCACTGCTATTTTAACTATTTTATATGGTTGATGAAGATATAATTGAGTGTGTAATTTTTCTAAGGCTAAACACTCTTCTTTTTCTCTCAAAATTGGTTTCCATAGGTATTACCTCAAATCTGGCTTCATCTCAGCTTCCAAAGTACTTTCCAATCCTAGGGAATCATCATTACATAATATTCATTTTCATTTTGTTGTATCAATCAACTTGCAAACTTTTGCTACATCGTATAGCTAGTGTCAGAGAAATTACATTTATGTCGGACACATTATAAATCAGCTACAATTATAGTTTCACTTTCCATTCTTTTCCAACAGAAATAAACTTTCCCCTTTCCCCGTGTACTGCAAATTCCAAATGACCATGGCTGTGACTAAAGGCTGTTACTTAAGCATTTCCACATTCTGTCTGGTGTGTGAAAGTAACCATGTTTCAAATACATACTATAAGTTTTTACATCCGCAGGCTGCTAGCTGTCATTATTTGACACTGCCTATCTACCCCCTCCCAATTATGGATAACACAATAATGTTCCTTTATTTGTCCAATCTTAATTGGTTGAACAGCAGGGAAAATAAATTCTTACTTTTATCTATAGTAACTAGGCCATTAAAGAACAACAATAAAATATAGATTTTTAGCAAAATCCTAATTATTTACCTTAATTTTTCCACAAAGTCATTTCTGTGGCTTTTTTCTCTAC
The DNA here is from genome assembly GCF_037783145.1 of Equus przewalskii. Taxonomy (NCBI): domain Eukaryota; kingdom Metazoa; phylum Chordata; class Mammalia; order Perissodactyla; family Equidae; genus Equus; species Equus przewalskii. Next base: position 59,930,749 of record NC_091846.1, read on the forward strand.
CACATGTGGTTCTTGAACTTTAATAACATGAGATTCTAAACTGATTTCAGCATTCAATATGCATTCTTGGATGAGGATATAAGTCTGTTACCAACGTTGTTCAAGATGTGGTGGATTTTAAAATCAACAGTTAGTTATTTAGCCAATTAGAGCTATGTTTTCTCTCCATGCCTATTTGCTGGCATAGTCCCTATCCTATAAGAGAGTTTCTTTGTTGTTGTTGTTCTCAGTAAGTCTTGTTTTATCATGGTGTCAAGTCTCTAGGACCATTATTTTGCCTGACTCAGTACTCCAAGACCACTTTTTAACTTCCCAAAAAACATTTGGCAATTTGGATTAGTGCTGATTAAGCCAACATATATGTCATTGACATTAAATGTTAATGAAAACCATGCCATTGGGGAAATGTTCTGTACCCAGAAATACGCGTTCCATAAGACTGTCAGTTTAATATATTCTACTCTTAAATGCACCTCTATCTTCGTGCGCCATAGACTTGATGTTAATGTCCTTTGTGTCCTTCCACAAGTGAGTAATCTGCAATATTCAGGCCACTAAGTTGCGCTCAAATCCACTCAAGGATGACTGGGCCCCATATCTCATTTCCTTATAGGAATTCCATTTACATTCACATTTCACAAAGGAGTGTATAAAGTTGAGATATAACTGAGCAGATAGCCATAATCTGTTTTATATCACATACAGGATGCTGTCTTAGCAATATGTCACCTTAATTTATGTCCAAAAACAGTGTAGAATCTCATCATTTAGCCTTTTTATGCCTTATCCAATTAATTGGTAATAATGCTTTCTGGGCATGTGAAAAATAAACAGAATGGAAAACAGCTTATAAGCTGCATACTCGATGATAGCTGTAATTGACTATCTATAAACTGAGTCATCTGAGGATGTTTGTCACCTTTTTTCATTAGATTATCCACAAGGAATCTTTAGATAGAAAGAGCTTGCCAATTGGTGGGGATAAAATCCTGTTTCCTCAGACGCACAAGTCAAGATGCCTCTCAGTACTGGCTGTTAGTCAGCACTAGGCCTGAGAGAGAGAGCTTAGAATTTCATTCTCTTGCTCTAAATCACTTCTGCAAAAATAATGAGGTCCCACTTTGAAACTCACATTCACTTAAAATCTCCTTTGCTGTCTTTCTGCTATGATCTTGTGTGCACTTATTACTGGTTTTGACCCCACACACCTTTCTCTCCATAATCAGCACTCCCAACTCTATAGAGTTAATGTTTGCTTACAGGATTTGACGGGTAAAAAAATATCACAGGACAGTCCCTGCCACTCTGTAATGGATCCACATTCACAGTTAGTCCTAATTCAGTTAATATGTGATGAAATTCTGTACTACCTCAAAGAACCCTTAGGAATATGCACTGTTAAATTTGATGATAGTAACATTATGTCTTGGCCCTTGATGCTGTTTGGAGATAATTCTCTCCGGGTCTCTCATGTTTCTGCATCTCTTGAGAGCAAAGGCATCAGCAGCCATTTATTCTGGACCAAATTCTGAAGGCTGTTTCAATAGTAAATAGACTTTAAAATTTGAGACAGTATCTTCCTAGGGAGCAATGGGCAGATTGGTTTGTTCTACTGTATGATAAAGAAATTTTCTCCTCCAGGAAAAAGTCAGGTTTACTGGCCACCCATTAAAAAAGATTGGGGTTTGCTAAACTTGGGGTTCATCTTCTAACAACTCATTATGTATGCAATTGTCACCTGGTTCTATTTATGACCCACTGTACTCATTAGAGCTTACACAACTGGCCCAAGATAACGCTGATATTCTGGCTACTGCTTGTATTATGAGAAATAAATTATACTTCATCTTAGACCCATAAAACTGTAGCAGGCTAAGTTGTTAGTTGGTAAGTAGAGTAAAATCTAGGGCCTTTAACAGTTTTAGACAGGTATCACCTTCCTTGGGTATACGCAAATTTAAAACCGAGATGAATACTACTGGAACAGGCCAAACGAAATTTCTGTGAGGCAGGAAAATATTCGGTCTTCTGAAAATTCTCATTCCCATCTCCTGGTCCAGCAGAGTCTCTAACTGCTTTTCTCTCATATTCAATTTTAGGATATGTTCATTTGACTAATTAAGTTAAAACTTACAACTTCTCTATCTATTTTAAGTAACATGTATTTCGGTTGCCAATTCTGATTCCCATTGAGACGTCTGTTCTGGTGTTCATAAGAATTATGGAATATCCATGAAATTTTATATTTTATTTTTCATTTCTATATTTCAGTAGCAGTGACATGCTTCCCTTGGTCAGAAGAAACATCAACTGAGAATTCACTGTTCTAAATCTTTAACTATATTCTCTGAGGTAGCCTTGGAAATGAAATAAACAAAGCTTGGAGTAGAAGAGTGTTAATTCCAGTGACCATCCAATTGGAGACCCCCAAGACTGCAGGTAAGTAAACAATAAAATCTGCTTGCCAGTTGCCTGCTTTCCTCCAAGGTTTACCATCTGCAGGAAATATTACTTCTGATTTTCAAACAATAAGGAGAACTTCCTGTGAGAAAGGGCACTAGTGACTGACTTTGTCCCAAATTGTCTTTTCAGGAATGTTTGTATAGTAGCAGCCCTGAAAGATAGAGGTAGTGCCTTACTCTGGAACAAACGAAAGGTTTGTTTGCTTTGCAGCATAATAAAGATAATATCTCCCTCAGAAGCAAATATCAGCCATGCTTACTCTATATTAAAAATGATTCAAGTTACATAAACTTAGGGTTCTTCTTTTGTAACACAATCTTCTGTGTGTGTACATGTCTCATGGACTTCTTTGGATCATTCTGTGGGAATTGGGGTCAGGAAACAGGCACAAATGCTGAAAATCTGGCTACTGCTATTGATCTAATAAGTTGTCCTTTGTCTCTGGCTCAGGAGTCACACATCTTCTGCCAACAACCATAAACCTGTGGCAAGCTAACTCATTAGCTGCTAAGTAGAGGAGAAGATTCAGACCCTTGCGGTTCTTGATACAGTTTTAACTCCAACCTCTCCAACCCCTTCTTTAAATCCTCCAGGCACTTATAACAGATTTTCTTTGCCAACGGGAAGCGGGCACTTATGTTGTGGAGGGGATTTTTAAAAAATATACCAACAGATGCTTTGTCATATCCAGTAAAACATTCAGTTGGTAAATATTTATTGAACAAGCAAAAAATATTCACTATTAAATTTTAAGGAAATAGAAAGTAGTGGAGCATGATACACTCTCAAGAATTGTATGATGGAATAGAAATAAAATTTATAATAATCATCATGACAACAATAATAGTTAATATTCACAAACTGCTATATATCAGGCACTATGTTAAAAACGATATCTTACTCCTTTTAGAAGCCTATAGTTATCAATTATTATTATATGCAAATTTTAGATAAGGAAATTAATATTATCAGATATTAATTGATACATGCCAAGGACTAGTAAATGATGGAGACTTTATTTGAACATGAGCAGTTCATATTCCAGAACATATCATCTAACCACTATGCTCTATGTTTGAGAACAGTAATATATATAAAACAAAACTAAGTTAGATTGCACAGTCAATTGTCTGCCTTTTTTACACAAAATTATTATAATTTGTTATTTCATGCATATTTGTCTGTACTATATTGAAGACCTTTTAAAATAATAAGTGTTTTGATAAAGACCTTTGATAAAATTGAATTCTTTGATAAAAAGAATTCTTGAAAATCATTCGTTGTTAGAGATCAAGTACCTATTAAATGTCTTAAGTGATATTAAAATAGTTTTATATCTTCTGTTTCTCATATATTCTTTACTCGATTGTTTATACAATCTATGCTAATAGGAATATTTTAATATATTTAATCCACTAGACAAGATAAATTGACACCAATGTCCATCTTAAAGGTAATTGGTTCCCTAAAATATAGAGTTAAAGTTAAAACAGAGTTTCTGAAGGTGAAACAAACTGCATATTATATTTACGCATGTGCATATAAATTGATAGCAAGTAATCGATATGTAGGTTATTCATCTCTTTTTATATTCATGTTACATTACTTTTGTCCCTCACTGAAATACAGATTAATCAAAACTGCTTAGAACTTATTTTGGGCTAAATGTGTGCTCACTCTGTGATTGTTTTAGAGTAGAAAGTAAATACATTTCACACTCATGTCACGTATGAGACAGTATTTTTGACACCAAAGCTTAAAGAACAGATTGTAATATTTGAGTATCATCAAAAGACTAAGTTCCATACCTCTAAAACAAACATAAAGTCATACTGCAAAATATGGCTGTAGTTCACATACAAAGCTATCTTCTGCAGCAATAAGGGGACACAAAAGAGATGAGACAAATGTACTCATAAGCAACATGAAATTGGGTAAATCCTACAATGAAAAGATCTTCAGAGTCATTGGTCCATAAACACATAAAAACAAATCCATAAATGCCATAATTTTCTGTCCAAAAGAATCAACAAAAAAGTCGAGTGTATCCATCATTGGGACAATATTTGGGGAAATAAACATACACATTTTGTTCGTTGAATTGTAAGTTGGTAAGATTTTACTCCAACCCTCAAGGAGTGGAATAACTGAACCCAGTACTGGCCGTCCTCTATTTGCCCTCTAATTTGATTATTTGTTTGTTTGTTTCTCTCACTATACTCTCACTAACAAGGGGAGGCTTGGAGAAACACAGTAGCCATGGACTACTGTGAAAAGCACATACAGTTTATTCATTGTCAAAACTTCCTCCTCACTTGGCCTGTCTCTAAGAGCAATGACGAGTTGTTCTACTCTTTGCCTTTATGAATGTAAATGTTCTACATTATCCTCTCCCTCAACTTGCTGACAGGCATATACTTTAAGTACCATACTTCTGTCTGCAAGATAACCTGCCCTGCTTTAGAAGACTTTCTACCAAATAATTAATTGTCATACGTAAATCAGTCTTTCACTACTTAATGCCATTGGTCTCATTCTAATACATTCCATTACCGTCTTCAATTTATCAGATACCTTCAGTGTGCATAAACCATAGAATTCTCTCCATTTGCATGACTTTGCTTTAAATTTTTCTGCTGGTCCTCAACATTCTAGATTTAAAAGTTAAAATGTAGTCTAATAATAGAGTCCTAATGAGAACACCAAATGTTATTATTTTATTTTTAATGTGGCCACTGGATTCAATGTTCTTCATTCACTGCACTTTTGTGATTCTGATTTTTTTTTGTGGACATGTCATTTTTATATGAACTTATTTCACTACACAAATTTCTGAGTGGATTGTAAGTAGCCAGCATTTCTAATTCAACCATAGAACACTTGACTATTAATATTACAAAGACCTGAAGAATGAACTTGTTCCCTGCTCAAACAATGCGTCCACCCTGTAATCCAGATTGGAGTGAGAAAATTCGTTGTATGGAGATTTAACAAAACAATGAAGTTAACGCAAAAAAACAAATTATGTTTTTTCTTCTAAAAGCTTTGGGAACTTCTGGGTCAGATCTGTTAGAAAGTTAACACAGAGCAGAAAACCAGTCTTGACTCAGTACAAAGAAGCCTGTGTTTGTTGAAGAAGAGATTTTAATATTGAGTAAGAAGCAATGATAAAAGGCTACATTTAAGGCAATGGGAAAAGAAAGGGAAGAGAATAAGATCCAAGAAGTGGGCAAAAGAAATGAATCAAAAACAGTATGCCAGTATGTTTAAAAGCAATATGTTTAAAAATAAACAAAGCCTCCCTTTAATTCTTATACTTTGTCAAGAGGCCAAAACGTCTTCATGAAGGATGACTATATTTGCCACTTTAAAATAGAACTGTGCATTTAAATGACTTCCTATCTGCAAGATTGTTATCTGTAAGCTTGTTGATGTGAATTGGAATTTAAGCTCTCTAATATACTGGACTCAACACCAATTTCATTCATGTAGACATATATACACACATGTATTTTTATATGTATGTGTGTATATATAAATATATAATATGTTACTTATTATATATTAACATATTATATGAGTTATAATATATATTAATACATACTAAATATGTAAATAAATATATATTTAGCAAAAACTTTAACAGCTTTGTGAAATGACTCACGTATTAAAATTACCCTATTAAAGCATCCAATTAAATTGTTTTAGTATACTAACAGAGTTGTCCAACTGTTGGCATGACCTAATTTTAGAAAACTTTCATTATTCCCCCAGAAAAGCCCTATACCCATGAGCACTTACTCCCCATTCCTCTTCTCACTAACACTTGCAATTTTCTGTCTGTTTTCGTTGTAGCCATCCTAGTTGGAACGAACTCATTGTGGTTTTGATTTGCATTTCCCTGCTGATGAATGATATTAAGCATATTTGCATGTGCTTATTTTCCATTTGCATATTTTCTTTGGAGAAATGTCTATTCAGATCCATTGCCTTTTATTTAATTGGAATATTTGCCTTTGTTGTTGCTATTGAACTGTGAGCTCTTTACAGATTCCAGATACAAATCCCTTATCAGATGTATTATTTGTAAATATTTGTCCCATTCTGTGGTTTGATGGTTTATTTTCTTGATGGTATCCTTTGAGACAAAAGTTGTGAAATTTAGTGAAATCTAACTTATCTAATTTTTTTTCTTTTGTCACTTATGATTTTGGTGTCATATCCAAGAAACTCTTATCTAATCCAAAGTCATGAAGATCTCTTTCTCTGTTTTCTTCTAAGGTTTCTATAATATTAGTTCTTACATATAGTTCTATGATCCATTTTGAGTTAATTTTTGTGTATGTTGGAAGGAAGGTGTCCATTTTCATTCTTCTGCATGTAGATATCCATTTGTCCCAATAATATTTGTTAAAAAATTTTTTTAAAAAGCTCTTTTCCCATTGAATTGTCATGTTGCCTCCTCCATCGTAAAGAATTTAGCTGGGCTTTGTTCCTAGATTCTGGGAGACAGTTTTTAAATCCTTGGAACTTCTCAAGTTACAGGGGTTTCTTTGTTATTCATGGTGAGCCTTGATACTTTATGCTTATGAGATGACTCAGAATGGAGGCTGGTCACACCAGAAAGACCAATCTGGTGATTAGAAGACTGAGGCTTAGAGTCATGTGACATCAGGTCAACCTTGAGGAAGGGTGTGGGGCTGGAGATGGAGTTCAATCGTGTGGTCAATCAATTCTATTATTCATGCTTATGTAATGAAACCCCAATAAAAACTCTAGATATCACCCTTGGAAGAGTTTCCCTGTTTGGCAATACTCTGTGCATATTGTTATATATCATTGTGCTGGGAGAGGGCAATGTCCTGGCTCCCTGCGGAGCAGACACCAGAAGCTTAGTGTCTGGGATCCTCCTAGATCTCACCCTATGAGTCTTTCACTTTGGCTCGTTCTATTTTTATCCTTTTGCTATAATAAAGCTAAATCTGTAAGTACAGCAGTTTCATGAGTTCTGTGAGTTGTTCTACAAAATTATTGGGCTTGAAATAGTCCTGAAAATATTTCTTGTAAGGTCAGTCTGCCAGGAACAATTTTTCTCAGTTTTTGTTTATCTGGTAATGTCTTCATTTTCCTCTCATTGTTGAAGAATAATTTTGCTGGGTGTAAAATTCTTATTTGCTAGTCTCTTTTCTTGCAGTACTTTGAATATGTCACCTTGCTGCCACCTGGCCTCCATGGTTTCTAATGAGAAGTTGCCTGTTAATCTTACTGAGCATTAATTGTAAGTAATAAATTATTTTTTCTTGTTGTTTTCAAGACTTTTCTTTGTTTTCAGCTTTTTATAGTTTGAACAAGAATGGATTTAGATATGGATATCTTTAAGTTTATCCTACTGGGAGTCCATTGAGATTCATGAATGAGTAGATAATGCTTTTCATAAAATTTGGGGATTTCTTGGCCAATATTACTTCAAATACTCTGTCCCTTTGTCATTCTCTTGTCCTTCTGGAGATCCATCATGCATAAGTTGATATGCTGTTAATATGTTGCTATTTCCCTGGTTCTTTTCTTTTTCCTAACACTTAGACTGGTTAATCTCAATATACCTATCTTTAAGTATGCTGATTCCGTCTTCTGGTTACTCAAATTTCTGTTACACCCATCTAGTGAATTCTTACTTCAGTTATTATATTTTTCAACTCCAGAATTTTTATCTGGTTCTTTTTACCACTTTCAGTCTCTTTACTGTTACTCTCTATTTAGTGAGATATCATTCTCTTACATTCCTTTATTTATTTAGACGTGGTTTCCTTTAGTTCTTTGAAAATATTTATAACATTTAAAGTTTATCTCATAACTTCAACTTTTAGGCTCCCTCACAGAGAGAGCTTCTACTGACTATTTTTTCCCCCTCTGTGTATGGGCCAAATTTTCTTTGCACGTTGCATAAATTTTAGTTGGAAGCTAGATATTTTAAATAATAAAATATGACAAGTCTGGAAACCTGTCCTCATCACACTAAATTTGTTGTTGTCACTGTTTGTTTAGAGACTTTCCTAGACTAGATCTTTAAACTATGCATTATTTGTTCTGTGAAGCCACTAAAGCCTCTGCTCCCTTGGGATAGTGGTCATCTAATGACTGGATAGAAATTTCTCTCAAAATCTTTAACCAATATGTCTTCCACCCTTTGCCAAGCAGCTTTGTGTGTGTCTTGGGATATGCTTTCAATGCTCTGGCACTACATATCTCTGCCTTAGTTTTCATTTCCTGCTTACACAGAGCAACAAGGTCAGCCAAAGATATAAAATTGGACATTCTACGTCTTCCTTGTGTATTTTCACACTTTTGCATACACAGGGCCTTCTAGATCCCAAGGAATATATCAGAGCTTTTCAATGCTGTCTGTGGTTGTATCATTTCCCAGATTTTCTTTTTAAAGTTTTTGGCTAGCCTCTTGTTTGTTCCAACTGGTATCACAGCCTTAGGCAACTGTGATATTAAATAATAGCCACCATTTTTTTTGACAAATGACTGGGACATAGGGTTTTTCTCATTGAGCAAGCTCTGTTTCAGGTCAATAACAAGCTCTGTAAAAGAGACTTTTTCAGAGAAGGCCATACAGACCAAATATAGACATTAGTCTGGTAATGTGGCTTTTGAGAGCACTCCACACCTGCTCTCCATACCACCTCCCCCGATAGCTTCTAGGCTGATGATTTTCACAGCTACTGTTGTTGTGTTGATTGACAAGAGTATTATGAAGCTGGAAAGAGGAGGATGGGAATAGATAAATTAAAAATGTACAAAGGTCATTGTTCATTAAAAAATTCAACAGTGTTTTTCTTGAATAAATACTCCTCAAATTGTTGCAAGCATTTGGTTAATTTCCAGAATTATGAAAAAGTTGATTTAGACAATTTGCCTATGTTCTCATTGCTTTTATAGAGGAGTAGATTTTAGGTTTTTATTCCACCATTCCAGAAATATTTGCCCCCCTACATAATAATTTTCTCGCTTATGAATTTTATTTACATTTGATATAGACACCTACTATCAAATGAGGCTGAGCAAGTTCCACATATCTCCTAAGACAAGACTCAACTACAAATCCCTAAAAGCATGTTCTCAAGTGGATGGTATTATTTTATTTCAATGATAAGATCTGAGGTCAAATATCTTTTCATATATTTCACAGAAAATTCAGAGTCAGGAATTGAATCTGGTTGGATGACCCAGAGATTTTGTTTCTGCCTTGTTCAAATATAGTTATTACAAATGAAATCCTTTTATTTGATTATCAATGTTATTACATGCATCACAGCCAGGTTATGCCCTTTTCTGGCCCTATAATTTAGAAAGTCTCTTTTGTGCTTTCCATTATGGAAAACGTGCTATAAATTCCAGCATATTAGTTATATTAGCTGTCTCTTATGAACATATATCTTCCATTTTGGTGATTTATTTATGAAACTAATAAATTCCTTAAACAGAAATTTTAGGAGGATATACTACTGAGGTTTTATCTATTTTTAAAATTATCTTCCAATATTCAAACAGGACATGCCATTTTATTTAATATTAACATAGAGGTGCATTTATAGCAAACCCTGTAAAAAATCATGATGAATTGTTAGAATATATTTTCCAATCCTTTCCTTCCCTTTATTATTTTCATACCAAATTTAATTTGCTTTCGAAAAGAGATCTTCCAGAAGCATTTTGCTTCTGTACATGACTTGCCTTTCCTCATTTGAATAAGAATCTCTCTTGTGATTCTGAGCATTTTGATGTACTGTAGCTTTAGGCAAACATAAAAAAAGTAACTATTTTTAAGAAACGTTGACTCAAAAATATAGGCTTATTATGTAGTCAGTTATGGAAAGGGCTTATTTATTCTTCATTGGAGTTTAACTTCTGTCTTTGATATTTATAAGGTAGACTTTACTGCATAGTGGAGTGTGCAGATTGCTTCCCTCCAGCTAATTCACTGCGATCACAAAATTAATTATATATGTACCAACAGATGCCAATAATATGCAACTGAAGAATTTAGTAATACATTTAAACTTGTCTCCCAAAATAGAATCCTATTGAATATCACCTCATATTTACTCTTCCTTTCTACAGCAGTTATAAGCATAATAACATACACACAATGTTAATATGTAAACTTACTAATTTAAATGATAGGGAGCATTTAATCTCTTTGTTGACTTTTATTTTAAAGTTGGAGCTAATATTAACTGTGATGACTATAGCAGATAAACAGATCAAACAATCAAGAAGCTTCCCAAATTAATAGCCGAAGAACTGTAAGTTTTTGCACTTTATGTATTCATGTACAAGGACTGCAGATATAATTTCAGAATACACACAAACACACAACTTCAGAAATATATATACATCTGTGATAAAAAGTGAACTCCTCATTCATGCCATCAAATTTACATATATTGTTAGAATTGCACAAAAGTAATCACCTTGGAAAACTTACCAATCATAATTTGAAATTAAGATTTCACTAATAAGGGTAACTCTAAAATATAAGACCTATGTACTTGATTGTATTTCATTATGATCATATGTTGAGTTAAAGGATTTTAAAATTAGATACAAACACACATACACATATATCCCTGTCCATTGCTCCTGAGTTATTCTAAAATTTTACCATAGATTTCTCTCTCTCCTTTGAAAATATGCCCAATATACATTCACACGACACACACATACACACATGTACAGAACAACGAACGTTACTATGTTCCTATGGTTGCTTTTGTCTCCTAATTCATAAAAATCATTTATGGATATTAGGAGTGGACCTCTGCTTCCACTCTTAGCTTTGGATTACCGTACAATTAATTTTCTAAACCTGGATACTTTTGAAAGTGAAAAGAGGAAATATTAATAATTGCATTAGAAAAACAGAGTGAAATGGAACATATATTCACCCTTCAAATCCTACAAACTTATATATGCCTAAATCCACCCTTCCTCCCCTGTTTCTGGGTGACTCAGCTGGGTGTCCTTCCTCCTGTCAAGCACAAATCGCTTAACATAGACATTAAGTTTCACAACTTTCTCCACTTACAGTTATTTTATCTGATTAATTACCTGCTGGAGATTCTTTAACCATTCACCTGGATTGGACATTCCCCTCTTAAAGAATATTCGCATTCATGGGTCATATACATTCTTTTCAAATGTGCATGAGATTGTTTCCCTACTTTGCTCAAAAATTTCATTGGCTTCCCATTTCAGTTTCACTAAATTCTACATTTAGTTTCATGACCTACAAAACTGAATGAATTTCCTCCTTGCCACCTGTGTGATCTCATTTCCTATCAATCTTTTCCACTCTGTATCTACTGCAGACACAACAGCCTCTTTGTTCTTTTTGAAACTCATGAAGGGTACCTCATTGCCTTCCTACTTGCTGCCCTCTATCCTTAAATGCTGTCCCCCAGATACCCATATAGCCTGTTTCCTCACTTCATTCATTGCTGTTTGAATGCTGTCTCCACCAAGAGACTTTCTTTGACCATCAGATATGAAATAGCAGCTCTGTCACTGTCCTCTTAACTGAGCTTTATTTTTTTTTCCACAACATTTATCACGAGTTCATATAGTATTAAATAAGATTTTTTATCGTATATCCCCTTCTATTATAATGTAGGCCACATAACTTGTGTCTGTTTTTTCATTTCTTTCTCCTCATAGCTTAATCCAAAATATATTTATTGAATGACTGCATAAATGAACAAGCTGAAAAAAATGGAATCAATTATATAGTATCTTCCACATCTTTTTGGTACTAATATATCGCTTACCTATATTTAATCACATTCTCTGATTTGTTGAGTCTTACAGTTTATGCCGCACCCCTGTTCTTTGGTAGGCTCATTTTTCTTATAATCCGGATTCTTTCCTCTCTTTCCAGAGCATTTCACTTCTGCAGCCATCCTCTTTTCTGCTTCATCTCTCTCTCTCTCTCTCTCTAATCAATTTTGTCAGTATAAATCACAGTCTAGCATTTTTCACTTACAAAAGAAAAAAATCTTTTCCTGTCCCCCATGGTGAAGTCAAGGTGCCATACAACTAATTTTGCTAGTGTTCACAGCAAGACTGCTGTATTTCAGTCTCCAGTTGAACTTCTCATTCCCATAATTCCACCAATAACTGTACATTTATCAGGTTTACCAAGGTTCCAAAGACCCCCTTGTTTCCAGTGAAAGAGCTAATAGTCAATCTTGTGCGGTTTTATAGCACAATTTGACACAGTTGACATATTTGTTTTCCTGGGAAGTATCTTCTCTTCTAAGACATAATACTCTTATGCCCTTCTCTCTTTCCTCACTAGCCACTCCTTTTCAATCTCTTTTTCTGGGTTTTTTCCACTAAATGGTAAAGTGAGTCAAGTTTAATCATGAACTCGAAATTTTTCTCAATTTAGACCTTCTCTCCAAGTGATCTCCATCCATCTCCTTGTCTTTAAAATGTATCTCTGTGCCAACACCCCTCACCCAACTGCCTACTTAATATACTCGTTTGCATAGATATTTTAAACTTGAATTCAAACCAGAGCTACCGAATCTCCACAACACTTTGCCCCTCCAAAGTATTCCTGTCTTTGTGTTCGACATATCCACAGCTCCAGTCTGGTTGCTCCAACCAAAAATATGGAATCATTCTTGATTTTACTTTACTTCTCTTCAGTTCGTCCACAACACCAAGATTATCCGCAGGTTCTTTAGGCACTAGAGCCAAATGTATGAGGTAGCTATGCATTTTTGCCTGTGACTCTCCTTTTTCTGTAACCATACATCATTCCTCTTAATATTACAATTGACTACCAATTTCAAATGTCACTACATTGGTGGGTTCTCTACTGACTATCCTCCCCAAAATACCTTCTTCCATACCTCTTTATTGTACTAAATTACATTTACCCCCTTGGAATTATCCATATCTAAATATATTGCGTTTAATTATCTGTTTATTCTATACTCTGTTTTTTTTTCTCACTAAAGTATAAGTTTCGTGAAAGGAAGAACTTGTGCACGTTATTCATTTCTTTATCTTAGCATCAGTGACAATCTGTCAGATAGTAGGTTGCTGAGGAAATGAATAAAGCTCTCAAAATACCTTTCATCTAGCAATACATTCCTCAAGATAAACAGAATGCACAGTTTTAATTTGATTTGTTCATTTTACTTTTGTGACATGAGTCTGTGAAAATAGCACTTGTTTGGGAATCAAGAACTGATGCCCTGAGTTGTAGATAGAGCTTTGCTCTGTGACTTTGAGCAAGTAATATAATGTTACTCAGACATTCATTTGTTATCTTTCAAAATATGGCATTTCCTGTCTACAATGATTCTAATAACTTTAAATGAAAATCATATAATATTAGCTTTCTTTTTCACGTGGATTTCAACAGATACAAAGAAAAAGCATAAAACTTCTACTTTAATGAGTGAGAATCTTATGAGAAAGCATAAGGAGGAAAAATGCATGGACGATGAAAAAAAACCCTCTCATTTTACTGGCCTTTGTCATACAGTAAAAATAGTAATATGAATGCACATCCATACTGTATATGAGAGCTAAGGACAAAACTATTAGATCTGTGATGTGCTTTTATGACTAAGAGAACAGTCTTTTTTTGTCATCTAAGTCATTATCTGGTCTTCATAATAAAAATAGTCATTTCGCATTATCCCACCCATTCACCCTGAAGAATGGCAGAAGTAAGGAAAAAAGAAACTGCTTTTGGTTTGCTATTCTGATTCTTTTCTCCCTTGTATTTGGATTTGGAATGAAAGCTTTATAAGCCCAGGAATCATTTCTGTAGTTGGAAAACTAAATTAGAGTAGGAAATTGAATAAAGAAAAATAATGAAAGTTTGTTAATAGCTTGAAAGCTTGATTATATTTTCATATTACCTTTTCCATTATAAAACATTATAATAATTTAATGCCACACTTTAATAAATATGACTCACTTGCTTTTATAGTAAAATATTTGCACCATGGCTAACTCTTATGACCCCATTAATTTATTGAAAACATTTCAAGTTTATTTTTTCTTTGTGAAGGTCACCACATATAAACGTAAATGAGGGTATTTATTAGAGTACACATTTATTCACATGGAGAGTAAAAACAAAGCCAGTACAGAATAATACAAGAGGCTAGTAGACATGAATTGCACATTTGCTATGGCTTTTGTTGTTATTTCCTGATTTGTTTGCTTGTCATATTTCCTAAACTTTATTCCTTTTTAGTTTATCAGGAATGATAAAAGTTGGCTTAATCTGTTGTCTATCATAAGTTAAGAAACTAAAAGTACTTTTGCGTCATCATGTTATTGTCCTGGCCTCACCAGATAAAGATATTTGACTTTATGCATTGCTTTCATAATGCATTATTTTTAAAATTTTATATGCACTATATAAAGATGCAAAATAAAATTTAAAGTATCCAATTTAAATGACAATATCAAAATGCTGTCATGAATATATATAATGTGCTCAGTAGTTTGCATATATTTTCAGAATAATCCTCACCATAACTTTGAGTTACAGATAATGAAACTAATATTCAAATTGGTTAAATCATTTTCCTAAGGTCACACAGCAGGTGCAATAAAATGAAAACAAGTAAGACTTAATCCTCTTGTGGTAGAATTACCTTGTAGACATAGCATTGTAGAGGAATGAGAGGCTTAGGAGATGTTCCAGCTAAACTTCTCAAGGAGAGAGTTTTTCATCTCTGTAAACCTGTTATTTAGTCTTTTACCCTGACATGCACAATACCTATTTTATGAAAGTGAGTTGAATTTTTAAAATCTTAATGAAATGACGATTTAAAATTTACGATCACATAGCTAATTATTAAAAAAAATAAGAACCATGTTTAAGCAAAGATCGTGTGCTTATGGAAGATTTACACAGTTTATTGTGGAAAAGCGCTGTAGCAGACTGCTGACAGTGGGAGAAGATCTCAGAGTCCTTTAGGGATAAATCTGTGTAAAACACAGGGCTCAACATAAACCTATTTATGAGGACTAGAGAATGCCAGTTATGACGTCTAATTTGAGGACACCTAGGGAAAGAAGCTATTATGAAATGGCAGCATACAGGATTGAAAGCAAGGGACAGAGTAAAGCCAATAAGGCAGCCTCAAAAAGCAACATGTTTTACTAAGATTAAGGCAATAATATATTTTATAAATTTCCTGGTCAAAGTGATGTCTGAGAGCAAAGGACTTTGATAAATTTTAGTCTCCAAATAATTCAATAGAATTTTGCATTCCATGAAATAAAAGAATCTATTGTAAGAATACCAATATACTCTATTAAGCAATGCTCAGAACTCTATATACAACTAAAATAAGCTGAAGAATTTGAATAACACTATATTATGACAAGTTTATAGATCTGCCTTAAAATTAGTTAAAATGTCTGACCAGGAAGTGTTATTCTTTTGGAATCAAATTTGATCTGCTATTAAAATGTGAGTGTCCTAAGAAAGCACAGTAAACTATTTTTGGTATTATAAATTAACACAGGGGTAAATACAGTATGTTTAAAAATGTTTAGTAGCAAAATAGCCTGAGAATCTAACAGCACATAGAAACTTGATGAAAGTGGAGATGATACCACCAAGAGTGAAAAGATTTCAATGCTGAGGAGACAAGGGCAGGGAAGATGCTAATTCTAAACCTCAAGTGTAGTAGAATTGGTTGAAAGAGTTCACAATAGTTTGATAGTTTTAGTTATTGTTCTCAATTCTCCCCTCACTTGCAGTAGCTTTATATACTCACATCCTTGCCTTGGGCTGGACAAAGTGAATTCAATTATCCAATGTGTAGGCAATAGATGTAACATGTAGAGGCTCACCTTATTGTGCTCCAGTACCCTGTCTTTGGAAGAATATGCCCTGGGTAGCCACTGTTCATCAGCCTAGGCTACTGAATGACACACAAAAGGCAGCGCTCATGGTCTGGGTAGTCCCTGGTCAAGGTGATACATGCAGAGCAGATCCAAACCCAATGCGTAGAGCCTGGAGCTTAGACTACAAGTCTGGTCAGACACGATCAGTCAACAGACCAATGTTGAGTAACAGATGTGAGATTGCTGAATAATTGCTTTAAGAAACTGAGCTTTGAGGAGCCAGCTCGACGGCACAGCGGTTAAGTGCACACATTCTGCTTTGGCGGCCCGGGGTGCGCTGGTTCGGATCCCGGGTGCGTACATGGCACTGCTTGGCAAGCCATGCTGTGGCAGGTGTCCCACATATAGAGTAGAGGAAGATGGGCACAGATGTTAGCTCAGGGCCAGTATTCCTCAGTAAAAAAGAGGAGGATTGGCAGCAGATGTTAGCTCAGGGCTAACCTTCCTCAAAAAAAAAAAGAAACTGAGATTTGAGGTAGTATATTATGAAGCATTGTTATGGCGAAAGCTAACTATTACAGATAGTAGTTTTAAAAAATGAAAGAAGATCAGATGAAATTTATAAAATTAATTGAAAAAATGTATTTAATAAGATAAATTTAAAAAATTCAATTTATACTGAGAAAGAATATAGACCATTTGTTTCCTTGATTGAGGAAAAAAGCAAATCTAATTATAGAATTATAAAATTTCATCTTTAAATTTCATTTACTTTAAAATTCATTTAAATTTAATTTCATTTAATTTAAAACTTTTATTTATAAAATTCCAGATATTAATATATGACATAATTAGGGCTATTTTTAGAGGATAAATGGACAATTTGATTTTTTTAAAAACAATTTAATCAATATAAAAAAATGAATATATTCAAATTAGGAAGAAAATATCCTAATGCCTTAAGAATCTTTGGATCCCTGGTTATCCAGGAATATAATATATTCTAGATTATTTCCACCTCTTCCCTCTCTTTCCACTCCATCCCCCAACTCTATCTGTCTTTGTCTCTCTCTCCTTCAATGTGCACAAAAGGTAGAACTTTAAGAATGACATCCAATGACCTTTGTCACTGTGTAATTCCCCCCCCCTACTTTGAGTGTGGGTGGAAACTGTGAGTATGATGAGATATCATTCATGACTATGTTACCTAATCTAAACATATGAGCCTTTTAAAAGCAGAGGGTTCTCTCTGACTGGTGGCAGAATGGTAAAGCTCTGAGATTTGAAGTATGAGAAGGATCCCATGGGCCATTACAGGCTTCAAAGATGGAGAGGACCATGTGCAAGGAACAGAGAGCATCATTTTTACAAGTTGAGAGCAATGCTTAATTGATAGCCAGTAAGCAAACAGTAACCGCAATCCTACAGCCAAACTGAATCCTACCAAGAAAGAATCTGAAACAGATTCTTCTCTAGCATTTCCAAATAGGAGCCCAACCCGTCTGACAACTTATTTTTAGTCTTTTGAGACCCTAAGCAGAAAACCCCGTTAAGCCTGCTTGTACTTTGATCTACAGAAATGTGAGCTAATAAGTGGATATTATTGATTTAAACTGTACAATTTACAGGCACAAATGTGTGCATGAAATTTAGCAAGTACAATATGTTAGCAATCATTATTATCACTTCTATATTTATTTCTATTATCTAGATGTAAGCATAATGTTTCATTGAGATTTAAGTTACGAAGATTTAAGAAAAAATATTCAGAGAGTTGTGCAACTATCATCACAATCAATTTTAGAGCATTTTCATCGCCCCTAAAAGAAACCCCGTCCCCAAGAACAGTCATCCCCTTATCCCCCCTCTGCCTCCTCCCAGTCCTGGGAAAGAGCCAATTTCCTTACTGTCTCTATGCATTTGCCTATTCTGCACATTTCATATAAATTGAATCATGCAATGTGTGGTCTTTTGTGACTGTTTTTTTTTCACTTAGCATAATATTTTCCCAATTTCTCCATGTTGTCAATGTATAAGTACATCATTTCTAACTTACCATTGGAGGGTATTCTATTATATGCATATACCACATTTATTTATACAGTCCTCTGCTGATGGACATTTTTTTTCCCGCTTTGGGACTTGTATGAATATGCTGTTATAAACAAATGTACAGGTTTGTGTGTGGACATATGCTGTCATTTTTCTACAGTATATCTCTAGAAGTGCAATGGCTGGGTCATGGAGTAGCTCTATGTTTAACCTTTTGAGGAACTGCCAGACTGTTTTTCAAAGCGGCAGTATCCTTTTACGTTTGCACATGCTGTGTATACGAGGGTTCAAATTTCTTCACGTCTTCACCAACACTTGCAATTATCTATATTTTTGTTTATGACTATCCTATTGGGTACGAAGTGGTATTTCATTTTGGTTTTGATTTGCGTTCCTCAGATGGCTAGTAATGTTGGGTATATTTTCAAGTGCTGTTTGGTTATTTGCTTGTCTTCCTTTGAATGTTTATTCAGTTCCTTTGCCATTTTATAATTGAAGTATTTGTCTTTTTTAAATTGAATTACACAATTTGTATTATATATTCTAGATAAAAGTTCTGTTAGATAAACTATTTCCAATATTATTTTTCTATTATGAGGATTGTTTTATTTTCATTTTTGTGATAGTATCCTTTGAAACACAATTTCAATTTTGATAAAGTCTAATTTATCAACTTTTTGGTATTGTTGCTTGTGATTTTGGTGTTAGAAGTACTTAAATTTGACATGTACATCAAGATATTTTTCTAGGCTCTGGACTCTTTGAAGAGATTATATCAATAATTCCTAGCAGATAGTCTAAAATAAATTTCTTGATATGAAGATTAAATTTAAATCAATTACTGAATTAGAAATTCACAAAAATTATTTAGAAAAAAGCGCTTACAGAAACCTCACTTCTATTTGACAGTAGAGCTAAGTGGTAAGGGAGTGAATATGGAGCCAGACATTCACAGCTTGAATCACGGCTCTACCACCGTCCAGCTACAGTTTCCTCTCAGTTTCCTTAATCTCTAAGGTGGTTAGCATAACACTTCTTTCTTTAAAGTTTCCTGTGAAAATAACATAATATATAAAAACCATACAAAAGTACCTGAAATCTAGTAAGCACAATATGTTAGGTATCATTGCTTTCACTTCCATATTTATTTATATAATCTCAATGTGAGCGTAAGTGATTCAATGAGATTTGAAGTAGGACAATTTAAGAAATGGTGTATATTAAATTGAAGTTGATAGAAATCAAAATAATATTGATATCATGTTGAAACAAAGGTAAATATTTCCTACAGAATCTTGCCTTATCATTAATGAAATAAAAAATACTTTTCCATATAAATAAAGTAGAAAGTGCCATTGTCAAGTCAATGAATAAAAATATTTAGTTTGTAGAGATGCCAATTTCTAATTAGCATGATATTAAGAAATTAATTTGATATTTTACTTGAGATGAAAATAAACTAGTAATCCATATATCTTATATTTACTTCAACTATTTTAAATATAATATAATGTGCAGAAACACATGAAAAAGAAAAATAGAATCATTCACATTCCACTAACTATATCTACTGTTATCAATTTATGTATTTATTTCAAGACTTTTATTTCTCCCTTTTGTGAAGACATGTGATTGTATATAAAAAAGGACATTTGGGGGGCTGGCATGGTGATATAGTGGTTAAGTTCACACACTCTGCTTCAGCCACCCGGGGTTTGCAGTTTCCCAGGCACACACCTACACACCCCTCATCAAGCCATGCTGTGGTGGCATCCCACATACAAAATAGAGGAAGATTGGCACAGGTGTTAGCTCAGGGACAATCTTCCTCACACGCCACACACACACACACAAAGGAACTTTCTGGTTCAGTAATTTCTTTTCTTTAAGTATAATGTCGACTTATAATTCTAATATTTAATGCTCATTAGTTTTTCTACATCTGCATGAGCTCATTGTCAAATTTATTTAGGTTTTGCCCTTTTTTAGTGGAGATTATCATTAATGTTTTATCTTGTATACAATCTTATATATAATGTTATATATAATGTTGTATATAATGTTCACGAAGTAGAAGTTACAATAGACTGTGAATTCCACTCTAATAATGAAAAAAAGCTGAATAAACTAATTTGTGTGTATGTACGGGGAAGAGTAACATTGGCTATGTGAGGACTCAATGAAATCTAAAATCAATTAAATTCTGGAAAATGGCAATATTCATCTGAAAGAAGAGACTCATGGCTGTTTTCAACCTTGGTGGCACTGTGAGAAGAGGAAAAATCTTCCAGAGAAGATGAGGATAAGGCGAAAATAGTGAAATTTTAAGGAATATTTAATTGCCGCATTTGGGCTGAGATTACAAGCAAAAATTCTGAGATCTTTGAGCTACAGATTAAGTGTGTGTCCAGCTGCCTATTTTTTCCCAAGGCTCTTCACCAAGTGCATGAGTTAGTACCTCCAAGACTGGGGACAGCACGGTATTGCTGAGATGCACAAGATGTCTAGATTTTCCAGACAGCACCTAGCAAGCTGGCTTCAATCCAAAGCATAACAATGGTACAGTGTTCTTTCTCCAATTTACTACCGGGGAAATACTTAGCTGGTTTTGGAAGGATAATAAAATAATCTTTCTGTTTGACTTTAACGTGATATTGGAAATTAGGCACTAGTTTGCTACTTGCCTCTCAAATAACAGGTGAGGTTTTAACTAGAGGCAGCAGTCTAGTTGTTTTTGAAAATCCCCTTTTGGTTCTTATTGCAGGAGGTATTTTTTCATTTTGGTTCAAGATCAATGAACAGCAAATTCTGTGATAAAACTGGTAGCCTTGATAGAGTATCGTGAGTTTCTGGGCATACCTGCTGAATGCGTGTTTAAATTTTGTTGAGTTCTGCAAGAGTTTTAAGGGACAAAAAAAGAAGTTAAATATATGTACTTAAAAAACAAGAAAGTCTGCCTTGATAATTTATTTGAAATCTCAATAAACATGGATGCATACTATCAAACAACATTTTAGTATTGTGAAAGCAAGCTGCTCCTAATTTGAAAATCATAATTAGTAAGGTTTATGTTTTATTATTATATAGGGTATAAATGAAAATCAAAGCAAATATAGAAAATGTATATAGACCCAATAAAAGAAAAAAATAAATCAAAAACACTTGAAATTATAATTTGATGTATACTGTTACAGATATTTTCTTCAATATATACATATATTTATGTGTGTATGTATATATGTATATCCAAACTCATATGCAGAAAAGTTCAGGTTGTATTTAAAAAAAATGTGATGTAACCTGTTTTTGTTTTCTCTTCTTCTATGTCAATATTTTTCATTATACTTTTACACAAGATATACATTTTATTCTCAGTTTCATATTTGGGGATATTTAATACCATTCAACTTTTAGTTATTATAAACTCCATATACATATACATCACCACATTTGTCAAATTTCTTAGTAATATTTGCTCATATGGAAATGGAAAGTGAGTATTCTCTCTGACTCTTAGCTTTTCACTCTGACAATTTTTCAATGTATTCCTATTTCTGAGATTATAATAATCATAGCATACACTTATAATGCTTTAATTATCCATTCTTTCAGTGATAAAATTCCAAGATTGCCTCCAATCCGCGGCTAACAGACTAACGTTGTGATGAACATCCTCATATATGTTCTTAGATGAGAATTTCTGAGGAAGATATAAATAGAAAAAAGATTTCTGGGTAATGGAGTATATTTGCCCGAGTTGAAGTAGTTCATAATTCCACCCTCAGTGCGTAAGTATTCATATTCCTATATTTCCCATCATCATGAGGCATTGTCTAGTTTTAGTCATTTTGCCATTCTGTTAGAGATAAACTGAACCCATTATTGTTTTAATTTGCATTTCCCTAACTACCAGTAAATCTGAGCATCTTTTCACGTGCTTGTTTATATAATGTTTCCCTTTTTTTCCTGTAGAAGTTCCTATGTTTCTTCTGGTTGTTTTGCAAGATTTTCTTGTACATTATGGCTTTATAGTATGTGTAAATAGATCTGTTAAGCTAGTTTCCATTTTTGCTGTCGGTTGACCTCAGGACCGTTATTCTTCCATATATATTTTAGAAAGAAAAATATTGAGGTTTTCTTTTATCTAGCTGAAAAATTGATTTGAGGATTAATTTGAGAATAGCTAATGTCTTTACAAAATGACAATATTTCATCCAAAAGCATAGAATATCTTTTTATTTATTCAAGTATTATTTTATGTATTTCAATTGGGTGGCTACACCATTAAGATATGTTTACACCAACTTCTTATCTTTGCAAAATTTTTCAACTTCCTTGATATAATCACACTGTTGCTATATGATTCTAATTGTATAAAAACACAATTAACATATGGATTAGCCAAGTAAATTTCACAAAATACACCGCTAATAAATGATACATTCAGAATTTAAACCAAACAGTTTTCTTCCAGACTCTGTACCCTTCACTCCTGTGCTGTACTAATCTTCATTTTATATGTAGAATGTCAAAATATGTTAAAATCTTAGAATAACACTCCACTTTCGGCAGTTCATATTGTTTTAAATTGCCTACTCAATAAAAACGCCAGCATGTCCGCTGCTTTACATTTGCAAAACAACATGTTAGACTAGGTGTCACTACCTTAGTCATTGTGATAAACCGTTGTGTGATCTGGCATATTTGATGTTTAAGTTTCTAGAGATGACGAAGATTTAGTAAGGGGTTTAGTCAAATAACTGACAAAATAAAACACCGAAGTTGGTTAGAACAGATGAGCATCATTGCTACTTATACTGTCTCAAGTCAGAATTGACACCAGTGTTCTGTAATTTTTAGCTTCTTCATTAATGTCATTTCATTTTCAGGTTGCTTATTCTGGAAAGGACTAGCTTTGCACACCATAAAACACTAGCTAGATAATTTATGTTAACTTAATCATTTAGTCACTAAAATTTTAAGCAACTGTTTAATGGGCATTCATCATAATATATGAGGTCAACAATTTTAGAAAAAATATTTTAAGTAGTGCTTAAATTATGAAATACAGCATATTAGAATTTATTGTGGTAATGGATTTCTATCAGATAATACTTGAAATTTTAATAATATTTTCAAATTATATGAGCTTTATTACGACTTAAACTGTAGTCAGCCTTCTTGTCTACTTTTCTTACTTGTTGTTACCACTATACTACATTTACCTAATTTACAATTTTACATTTTCAAGTATGAGATCAAGTGTTTTTTTCATACAGCTTAAATGTTTCGAAAGAAAATGGACCTAGAGAGTATGGAGAGATTTCTCAAAGAAGACTACTTTCAATATTTCTTTGTATACAAACTCAGATATATTATACTTGAAAGGAACACAATTGCATGTTTGAATTTTCTAACAGATATTTAACCTACTTGGATGATGATTAGTGAGACAGATTCTTGGAAGAAGCCATTTGATGTCAAAGAAATGGCATTAACTGCTCTTAGCAAATAATATACGTAATCTCCTCCCTCATTGTAAAAACTGTGAGGTCACTTTTTCCTTTGACATTGTGCTTCAACATGGAACCTTTAATCCTGGGTTGTATTTGTTTTTCTGACACAATGTGCTATGCGTATATAACCTGAAGCCATGATTTGATCATATCAAAATGTTAGGGTCAGCCCCGATGGCCTAGT
Source organism: Equus przewalskii (assembly GCF_037783145.1). Lineage (NCBI taxonomy): Eukaryota > Metazoa > Chordata > Mammalia > Perissodactyla > Equidae > Equus > Equus przewalskii. The sequence goes on from NC_091846.1 coordinate 59,954,863, forward strand.
AGTTAAGTTCGGCATACTCCATGTTGGCAGCCTGGGTTCAGTTCCCAGGCGTGGACCTACACCACTCTGTTAGCAGCCATGCTGTGCTGGTGGCCCACATACTAAAAAGTAGAGGAAGATTGGTGCAGATGTTAGCTCAGGGTGAATCTTCCTTAGCAAAAACAAAAGTTAAATATTGCCTTCAACTCTGAATCCAGATGAGGCATGCAGTTGATCACCAGTTGTTGTCTTGGAATAATCAGTGTATAAACTGGCATTCCATTCTAACCTCTATTTCTAAAAGAGTCTCACCTTGCTTCACACACAACTGATGCTCGGTCAGCACTGGACCCGAGGCATTTCTTCTAGCTGACCTACAGCTCAAAATAATGCCTAACATAGTAAACAGTATCTCTTCCTCTAGATTGGGTTTCAATGATAAATAAAAACTTTATAGAGTAGTTTCCCTTATAGATGACATATACACATGCCAAGAGCTGATTCATATTCTGCACATCAGTGGATTTATTAAACTCTAAAGTGAAATACCTACCACCATGTCCAAATGATGGCAATTTCTCTTCATGCTGTGTCATTTGTACTATAAAATGTCTAATACTATCATTTGAGAAAAAAATGTTGGTAAATCTATATTGTTCTTTCTCTCATAGCACACAGTTTGGCATTAACGCTGTATTTGACATTATAAATGTCTTGGCAACAACCTTACACAGACTTATCTTTTCTATATCAGGGCATCAACTTTGAAGACAGCTTCTTTGGTTTTGTTTAATTTTACTGTCCTTAGCTCATTTCGTTTTTTACTGAAAAATCCTAATACATTCAGGAGAAATATTTTAAAAATTTATATATATTATGAAATGTATGTGTTTATGTAAAAATGAAATGAGCTTTGATGGCCTCATTACATTAATTTGACAAAATCTGATAATAAAGGCTACAGTGGAAATTAGGGACAAATGGATTCCTGAGCTAATAAAATCCATCTCAAGCATTTTCCCAGATCTCTGTGTGAAAGAGTCATACTTGCTGATTTATTTGTCCTTATGCAGATCAAAAACTCCTGTACAGCATTTTGAATACAATGTTACCCTGTAGTATCACTATAGAATATGTCACTCTCATCTTTGGGCTATTAATCCATTTTAAGTAGAATGAGACTATAGTCTCAAACATCTCAAAACCAAAATAAAATTTGTTTAATAAACACAAACAGTAGTATATAATTGATGTGTAAAGGTAGAATCAACTTTACTCTGCTAACTAAATTTATTCAAGACAAAGTGACTTATTTCTCCTTTGTGTTATACTTACAAGCATAACAATGGCTTTTACTATTATATATATAAATATAATATATGGTTTTTACTATTATATGTATAAAATATAAATTATGTAATATAGATAATTGCTTTTACTAATAATACAAAAATACATGTATTATAATATTTATAATAATGTGTTGTTTAATATATAAGTGATATAATAATAAATATAATATATAATATATAAAGTTTAAGGGCATTCACTAATGAAGAAATAAGAGAATCTAATTTAGGAAGGTATTAGGAAAATTGCAAACCCAAATATGTAAGAGTAGAAGAGAATTAAAGTTGCTTAAAACTTAGGGTGTTGTTCCATCTGTCCTTCTTACGTCTTTTTCCTGACTGAATATGTGAGATTGTAAATTAAAATCATAAAATATTCAAAACAAGTACATAAATAAATTAACTTGCGTTTAAAAAATTGATAGCTGAAGCCAAATAAAATCACCCAAAAAACTCAGTTAAAAGTGTAAATTAATAAAATCCAACAGGTAGTACAAAAGACGGATAAAAACAGAGAATTATTAACATGTTGCAGCAAACCATTAGTAGAAATATGACATAATGCCATCTTCCAGCCTGTGTTTCACGTGTGGGGGCCTTAAGAATGGATTTACTTTGTGATATCCCCAGACAAAAAGAGCTAAGAACCCCCTTAAATAATTGGCTGCAAATAACAGAACACTTCTATGTAGTTATAAGCAAAAAGATTTTATGAGAATATACTGGGGCCTCATAGACTCATTAGGATGATGGAAGGTTGCATTTGAAGAAGTGGCGGTTCCCACAGGAACTCCAGAGGATTAGGCAGCAGAAACTACAGCAAAAGTCACACAGATAAACAAACTGGTCCACATGTTGCAGCTGTCACTATAGCAAAAGAATTCCCTGGCCCATGTTTTTGTTTCAGTCACTTAAGTTCCAAAGTACTGAGGTATTATTGGCTTAGCCAACATCATTTCTCCATCCATTTGCTGGGCCCTTTGACTGCCCTAGCAAGAAGCGTTGATTAAGTCCCATGAAAAAGACACATTTTGGGGGAACTTTCTTAAAGTGAGACTGAAGAGAAATTATAAAATTGGAAGAGGAATTAGATTATCAGAAGAAAAATGGTTCAAATTTTCAGATTATGTTCAGATGTACAGATGTCATCATAGAACCGATATCTACAAGGCTTCGTGGGGATACAGCTCTGAAGCTCCCACCCACAGCAACTGCTAGCAGACAAAGACACAACTTGGCAAACACCCCAGTCTTTGGGTAAGCTTTTGATGTGTGGAGTTCCCGCAATGAACATTTTGATAGTAATAAAGTTATTAATATCATATTAATTAAAAATTTTATGTTGTTAATATTAATAATATTTCAGAGGCCTGATGTAAAATAAAATCAAAAGATAAAACTATGCCGTATTTCTATTAATGATTTGCTGCAATGGTGAAAGTTCTCTATGTTTTTGTTCGTTCTTTTTACCACCTGCTGGATTTCATTACTTTACATTGTTTAGAAGTATAGAAAGAAGAATGAAAATTCAGGTAAATACTCTCTCTCATTAACTAAAATTTAAAGTAGTACTGCTTCAAAGGCTAGAAGGTTGTTTAATGATTACGTTTTGTTCCTTTATTTTTAACTGTTTTAACTAAAATACCATTCTTCTTTTTATCTTCTAGAGATCTGCTTGTCAATGTTCCTGGAATCAAGAGTATTTTAAAAATTTTGAAACGTTTTAGCTTTGCTTGCAGCATCATGGACTATTCTGATATTAATGTATACTACCATTGTTGAGGATACATTTAAAAAAATATTCCCAAAACTGGACAGCCACATGCAAAAGAATGAAAGTAGCCCATTCCCTTACACCATGCATGAAAATCAACTCAAAATGTATTAAAGACTTGAATGTAAGACCCGAAACCATGAAACTTCTAGGAGAAAACATAGGCAGTATGCTCTTTGACATTGGTCTTAGCAGCATATTTTCAAGTACCATGTCTGACCGGGCAAGGGAAACAAAAGAAAAAATGAACAAAGGGGACTGCATCAAACTAAAAATCTTCTGCACAGCAAAGGAAACCATCAACAAAACAAAAAGACAATCTAACAATTGGGAGAAGATATTTGCAAACCATATATCAGATAAGGGATTAATATCCAAAATATACAAAGAACTCATACAGCTCAACAACAAAAAACCAACAATCCAATTAAAAAATGGGCAAAGGATCTGAACAGAGATCTCTCCAAAGAAGAAATACAGATGGCCAACAGGCATATGAAAAGATGCTCAACATCATTAGCTATCAGGGAAATGCAAATCAAAACCACAATGAGGTATCACCTCACTCTGGTCAGAATGGCTATAATTAACAAGACAGGAAACAACAAATGTTGGAGACGATGTGGACAGAAGGGAACACTTATACACTGCTTGTGGGAGTGCAAACTGGTGCAGCCACTATGGAAAGCAGTTTGGAGTATCCTCGGAAAATTAAGAATAGATCTCCCATATGATCCAGCCATCCCACTGCTGGGTATTTATCCAAAGATCTTGAAAACACAAAGGCATAAAGATATATGCACCCCTATGTTCACTGCAGCATTATTCACAATAGCCAAGACTTGGAAGCAACCCAGGTGCCCATCAAGGGACGAATGGATGAAGAAGATGTGGTATTTACACACGATGGACTACTACTCAGACATAAGAAATGATAAAATCCAGCCATTTGAGACAAGATGGATGGTCCTTGAGGTATTATGTTAAGTGAAATTAATCAGAGGGAGAAAGTCAATTACCGTATGATCTCACTCATAAGTAGAAGATAAAAACAATGATAAACACAAAGCATTGCAGATTGGATTGGTGGTTACCACAGGGGAAGCGGGGGGGGGGACAAAAGGGGTGATTGGCTCACATGTGAGGCGATGGACTATAATTAGTTTTTGGTTGGTGAACATGATGAATCTACACAGAATTCAAAATATATTATGATGTACATCCGAAAGCTATATAATGTTATAATTCAATGTCACTGCAATTAAAAGAAAATTAAAAAAAAACATATTCCCAGAGTCAAGTGCAAAGACCAAAACACCAAGCAAATTTATTTGTCTTCCTTGATGAGTTTTTTTTTTCCATTCAGCCTTCCCCATGTGAGTGGATGGAGGTATTTTATTCTGAGGAAGACTGTCCAAATGGAGATTCAAGCTGACAATTTGTACAGGCTCTCTCTCTGATGACAGTGCTGAACCTGGGGTTTTATTCTGCCTCAATGACACGGAGTTTGTGTCAATGGTCAATGAAGCCTTTATGAATTTTACAGCAACAATTTACATATAGCAATTGTATGAAGCAGGTGTGATTATTAACTTTGTTTTTTGATTTCTTATTTGAAAATAATTTAAAATACAGTCATGCATTGCTTAATGATGGGAATACATTCTGAGAAATGTATTATTAGGTGATTTCATCTTTGTGCAAATATCATAGAACAGCATAGGTTTATGTACTTACACAAACCTAGATGGCATAGCCTTCTACACACCTAGGCTCTGGTATAGTCTATTGTTCTTAGGCTACAGACTTCTATAGCATCTTACTGCACCATATACTGTAGGCAATTATAACACAATGGTAAGTATTTATGTATCTAAACATAGAAAAGTACAGTAAAAATAGAGTATAAATGATAAAAAGTAGTACACCTCTATAAGGTCACTTACCATGAATGGAGCTTGCAGGACTGGAAGTTGCTCTGGGTGAGTCAACGAGTGAGTAGTGAGTGAATGTGAAGCCCCAGGACATTACTGGACACCGCTGTAGACTTTATCAATGTTGTACACTTAGGCTACACTAAATTTATAAAAAAAATTTCTTCAATAATGAAGTAAATTATATAATTTATTGTTATATAATAATCTTATAATAATAAGGTTAAATAAATTAACCTTAACTTACTCCTTTGCTTTACAAACTTTAAAATTTTTTAAAACTTTCTGACTGTTTTGTAATGACAGCTTAAAATACACACATTGTATACCTGTACAAAAATATTTTCTTTCTTTGTATCGTTAGTCTATAAGCTTTTTTCTATTAAAAATTTTTTTTAACTTTTTAAACTTTTTTTGTTAAAAACTAAGACACAAATGCACACATTAACCTAGGTCTACACAGGGTCAAGATCATCAATATCACCGTCTTCCATTTTGACATCTTGTCCCGCTAGAAGGTCTTTGGGGGGCAATAACACAACAAACAAGCGAGTAATGTATTGTTGCAAAGACATTAGGATGGCTAGAATGTCAATAAGCCAAAGAAATTTTTCAGTTCCTTTATAATCTATGGGATCACTGTCTATATGTGGTCCGTCATTGAATGAAACATCATTATGCCACACATGACTACATAGAGAAAAGTCTCAGAAAACACCTGTATACCATTTAACCAGATGTATCTATTGTTGAAATTTTATTCTTTGGTTTATCAATTGTTTTTTGTCTCTGTCTCTCTCTCTAAACACACACACACACACACACATTTTTTGCTGAAATGTCTGTAAGTTACATGCACCATAGACCTTTACATCTCAGTTCTTCAGTGTTTTTTTCTTATATAACCACAGTGGAGTTATCAATTTCAGTGTTTACAATGGATACAATATTTTTATCTAAACCACTGTTCATATTCCAATTTTACCAATTTGCCATGTCTTTTATAGCATTATTTCCCCTGTACAGTACTGGATCCAGTCAATTGTTGCATTTAATGAATTTGCTTAGCATCCTTTTATCTGCAACATTCTCATAGCCTTTCTTTGTCATTTATCTCACTGACCTTTTTAAACAATACAATATCCTCTTTTTGCAACTGAATATTCCTCATTTTGGATTTTTTTGTTGTTTTTTCACGATAAACTCAGGAAATGCATTCTTGGTCAGTGTACCACATGGATGCTGTTTCCTTTTCAGGGCATTCCATTTTCAGACACAACATCCACTTGTCCTTCGTTGGTGATGTTAATGTTGACCACCCAGTCAAGGTGCTGCCTGATGACTGTATTACCAGTGTGTGTGTGTGTTTAATTATTCTCATTTATCATAAGTACTTGGTGAAGAGACACTTTAAGACCATGGAAATTTCCTTCTCCTCAACAAAATCTCTCCCTAATTTAGCATACATGGATGATTTTTTCCTGATCCAATATTTACTAACAATGATTGCAAAATGATGATGACTTTGTAGCATCCCTTCCACATTCGTTTATGGTCCTGGATGTTCCACTATAACCAAAAGACCTTCTTTTCCCCCTAATTAGTGAATTGTTGGTATGAAACCATGGACTCATATTTTATCAAAATGATCATAAATAATTCCTATAATTATATTAGTGCTCGAATTGTCCATGATTTGGCCCCTCCAAACTGATTTCTGTGTGACACATTCCCATAATAGTTTTCATTTTTTGAGTATTTCTTACCTTCAATTATAACTACATCCTTCAGGCTCATCTCGAATCTAACTTGTCCAACCCCCAAATTAGCCAATTTCTGAGGGCACCTGGGCTGTTTCAGTGGTGAAGAGATTGGAGATCAGTGTCTGGTAGCTACGTATGCTCATTTATTTGGAGGTATTTTATTTGTTTTTTTCTGTTTTGGCCTTTCTATTGAACAAAGCTGGGAAATATACGCAGGAATATGAACATACACATGCATATTTAAACAAATATGAGAATACTTACATATTCATGCCCATGAGCAGATATACATGTGTAATAACATACATATTTTAGAAATCATGGATTCACAACAAAAATTCCAAATTGAATCCGACCCACATAGTTTTTTCTTACCTTTTCTCATTCTGTACTGGTACGTCCAATCTACCACAGTAAGAACGCTGGCTCTCAATGTCAGCGTGATTACTCATTTTGTAATAACTCTTATTGATTAAATTTTATGTTCTGAATATGTAATATGTTAACATGCTTCTAAAGTCAGAAATCTGTGTACAGAACAGTGTCACTCCCTCTTGTATTTTTTTATGTCATTACTCTCCATTCTTTGTATGTAATCAATTTTAGTATTTTTTATCTTTTCTATTTTTTCTTTTTATGAATATAAGCAAAAGTAAGTCTATTTTCTCACTTTCTTTTCTTTTTTACTTAAAGATTAACATATTATTTATGATGTTTCACATTTCTTTTTTACTTAATATCATCCTTTTCCAACAGGGACATTTTGGCCTTTGATTTTTTTGCCAATTTAATGGGTGAGAAACTGTATCTCACTTTTCATTTCATATCTTAGCTTTAATTTTCATTTCTTTTATGACTGAGGTTGAATATCTTTTCATAAATATAAAGGCATTTTTACATCTCTTTTGTAATTTTTTCATGTCTTTTGTCCATTTTTCTGTAGAATTTTTATTTGTTTTTGCTCAACTTTTAAAAATTATTTATAACCTTGGAATATTAGGCCATTATAATATATATTAGCAGTAGTTTCTCATAATTTGTTCATTTTTTTAACTTTGTTTATGGGATTTTTTTCTCACGTAAAAGTTTCGTTTTTTAAAATTTAGTCAAACTTACACATCTTTTCCTCTATTTCCTCTTCTGAAAACTTTTCTCTACACTCAGGCCATAGAAGAAGTCACCACAAAATATCTTGTTTTGCGGTCAAGTTATTTGCTGAAGCCCACAGATATGGCAGTGACCAAGCTAAAGCTTTGGATCTGAGTGATGACAAAGATTGTGAGCAAAAGCTGCAAGTGGTACTTCCTCTCTCAGAAGATGGTACAATAAGAGTGCCTGGGAGATGAAGTGACATAGAACCACACAATATGAAGTACAAACTGGCGTGTTTATAAAAGATGTGGAATTCCTACTTTTTCAGCACTAAAAGCTAGTGATAGTAATTTAGGTTTGAAGGACACAAGAGGTTTAGAAGACAGGAGAAAACTCCTGGGAATCAACTCAAGATGGGGCCTCTGATGGGCGATCCCTGAATAAAAGTGCCCTGAGGTAATGGTAAATGGAGGGGGAAGGCAAAAAACTGACACCCAGGAAGAAATGGCAAAGGAAGTTGCTTATTTTGGGAAAGAAAAAAAGTATCAGAAAAAGTATAACTGCATAAACTAACATGAAAATTGTTTTCACTGGGAAATAGTTTAGAGAGTGTATTGAATTGTTTTTCAACGGAGTTATCTTTTTAGATTTGCTAATAACTGTCAGCTTCACACTAATTTGAGGGTGAAGAGAAGCTTGAGAACCATAAGTTACATTTTGGAAATATTCTTTTGGACTTTATATTTGCAGCACGATAATATAGGATGGACGTATTATTCCATTCTCTCTGTTGTACTAACTAAAGGGTAGGGTTAAAATATTACAGAAGATCATCTCCCTCAGCCTGCCCTGATAAAATAAGAATTGTACCAGACTTGAGTCTTTCTCCCTCTTTCCATTTATTTCTCAGGCTTTTACAATTGCAAGAGCTGCTTAAGAATTAGTTGTTCTAGGTAATAATGGGAAAATGGGACTGTGGGAAGTGAATATTGAGATAACTTTGTAATCACGTTAATACTTCTTTTCAGTTTATTTCTTAATATAATAATTTCATGAATAGGAAAAAAAATAAAGCCATCAGAACATCCTCAGGAAGAAATAGAATTTGTATTAGTCTAGGCTTATTGCTTGAAAATGGTTTTAGAAAAGACAGAATCCTCTGTGTGCCCCTCTGGGAACTTCTGTTTCTCAGTTACGGCAGGATTTAGAACAGCTTTTTCACTGAGACGTTAGGGAAAAGACTAGTGTTTTCACTCCATTTCTAATAAAGCAAAAACCAGTGTATAAAAATAAAAGCTTAAAAGTATAAATTACATATTAAATGCATACCTTCTAGATTGAAGGAGAGCTTAATTATTCGAATATTAATAAAATATTTCTATGAAATTATTGACATTTAATCAAATAATTTGTAAATTAAAGGCTGACAGCAACATTGGAATAATGTACCTATACAATTAGAACAAGACCAGTGCCAGAGTTTTAAATGTAGTTTGAAAATTCAAAGTCATTATTTCAATGACACAACCATCGTCTTGGAAAAGAAAACTATAGATACTTAATATTATATATGATACGTTATATGTTAACCCACTGTAGTACCTGAAATATATTAGGTCTTCAATAAACATAATTTTTCGTCATTTCAACATTGAAATTTAACTATCCATAATTCATCAAGATATTTCCAGATATCTACTTGTTATAAATCCTACATAGTAAGTAAGGGAAAATAAAAACACTAATTCTGAATATATAGCACTTTCTTACTTACAATCAGAGGCTATAACCTGCTTTGTGGCAAAAGGGAATACATACTATGACCCAATTTTCTTCTGCTTCAGGCAGGAAATATAAACTATTTGGAATCTGTAAAGTGGTTTTTTTGTTTTTGTTTTTGTTTTGAGATACAAGAGAGTCGATACAGGTGAAGCAAAGCTAAGTACACACGTCTACATCTTATGCAGCTTTGTAATATGGCTGCCCATGACACAGTCATCAGCCCATATTTAAGCCTGCCAAATCTCATTGCACATAAGGACAACACACCACAGCATGGCCAGCTATAGAGCTATTCTTCATTTAGTGTGACATTTTTACAGCACTATAAAATGTTACCTTTCTCAGAAATAAGGAAAACCTTTGGTATATTCCCTCAAATTTCAAGAAACAAGTAATTATCTTACTTTGCAAATATTTCCGGAATAGTTAGACTTTCTCTTCAATTGACGTTCACTGATTTTATTTATATGAAGCCCACGAAAAGGAGAAGTTATTCTACAGTATATTATTCAAAATTGGGGAGTATGATTGACTAGAGAGAGACATAAAGAAACTTTCTCAGGTAAGAGAAATATTCTATTTCTTTTTATTTGGATCGTGGCTACTCCACGTACATAAATGATAAAACTCATCAAACTAAATAAGTTTAATTTTGTTGTATGAAAATTATATCTCAACAGAAATTGTCTCAATATATATTTTTTAGATTTGTTTTTGTTAGACTCCAGTCAAAAAAACAAGGACCACTCTACTTCAATCATAAAAGGATAAAGGATGTAGTTAAAGTTATTCAATATTTACAAAACTACTGAGAGGCCTGAAGGAGCAAAAGTCAAGAAGGCTATCTCCAGCTCCCAGGTTCAGCTCTTTCCTGGGGCCAAGAAGTTGCACAGAGAAGAGGAAAAGATCTATGATGCACTCAGGCGTCGCTGAAACTAAACTGGATGCTTTGCAGATTTGCTTATGGAGGTCAGATTACATTTATTTCTCTTCTGTCTTATCGATCATGTGTGATTGGCTTCTACTGATGGAATAGAAAATTGAACCCTGTTGGCAAAGATTCTGAGAAATGTAAACCCCAAGAGAACACAGAAGGCAGAAAAAGGTGCTGCTTCCCGCTTATCTATCTATCTCTGCATCCATCCCTCCAGCCAGCCAGCTAGCTATCTATCTATCTATCTATCTATCTATCTATCTATCTATCTATCTGTCTGTCTATCTATCTATCTATCTATCTATCCGGAGAGAGAGAGATAGAAGACAGAGGAAAGAGAGAAACTTGTGCATTTTGTTGCAAGTATATCTATGCTTCATTTCTTTGATTGCTTAGTAATATTCCATTATACGAATACACCACAATTTTTCTGGCGGATATTTCCCATTTTTCCAATTTTTATTATTGTGAAAAAAATTGCTATTGTTTCACAAGTCTTTCCGGAGAATCGTATTTTCATTTTTCTGGGATAAAAATCTTTAAATGTTATCGTTAGATGTAGTATTCTAAAAATACCAATTAGGTCAAATCAGTGTCACACGTCACTTCTGTTTGCCTACCAATTGTTCTCTAGAAGTACTTTGAAATAACTGAAAGGGCAATGTTAAAATCCACAGATTTGATGCTAGGTTTGTCTACCTTTCTCCATTCTTCCTTTTTTGTTGTTTCATTTATTTTTAAACTTTTATCAAGTGCATATAAATTTATTACTGTTGTCTTTCTCATGATTACTCCATTTTTATGTTTATGAAGTATCCCTCTTTATCTCTGCTAATTATCTTTATTGAAGTATATTTGTTAGTGATATAAATGCAACCACACTGTTTCTTGTGTCTAATATTTGCATTGTGTATTTCTTTTCACCCTTTTACTTTCAATTTATGTATTTTTGATATTTAAAATGTATTTCATATAACTAACCAATAGTTAGTATTTGTTTCTTATCCATTCTGAGAAACTCTACTTTTTTGATCAGTGTACTTAATATATTTACATTTAGTGTAATTATTGATATTTGAAATTCATTGGAATATTTTATTTCTGTTTCTTTATTCTCTTATTTTTTCCTTTGTTCTTTCTTTCTGGCTTATTTTTGGGTAAATTGAGCATTTTTGGTAGTCTGTTTTGTGTCTTCTATTTATTTGTTAGCTATCTTTGTGATTTTTTTGTGGTTCCCATAGAGATTAAAATATACATTATTCACACATCACAACTTAGCTTTAAGTAATACTAGTTCATGAAAATCATATAACTCTTCCGGTAGTATAATTATCCCTTCCCCAAAACTCTGTGGTTACTGTGTCATACATTTTGTCTCTAAATATCTTATAAAACTCATAGCATATTGTAATTCTTGCTTTAAAATATCAGTAAAGTTTTACATTGATATGTATTTTAATATATACAGTCTTTTACATTTACCCAATTATTTACCCTCTGTGATGCTCCTTATTTCTTGTTATGGATCTGAAGTTCCATCTCATACCAAATTCTTTCAGCCAGAATCATTTCCACTGGCATTTCTTGTAGTGCAAATCTGTTGGGAATGAACTCTCTCAGCTTCCATCCACTTAAGATTGTCTTTTTTAGCTTTCATTTCTGAAGGATATTTTCACTGCATATGAAATACTAGATTGAGGGGTTTGCCCAGTGGTCTAGTGGTTAAGTTCACACACCCTGCTTTGGCAGCCAGGGTTTTACAGATTTGGATCCCAGGTGCGGACCTAGCACTGCTCAGCAAGCCATGCTGAGCAGCATCCCACATAAAGTGGAGGAAGATTGACAGGGATGTTAGTTCAGTGTCAGTCTTCCTCAAGGAAAAAGAGGAAGATTGGCAACAGATGTTAGCTCAGGGCCAACCTTCCTCAAAAAAAAAAAAACTAGGAAAGAAAATACTAGATTGATTGCTTTATTTTTTCTTTTAGAACTTAGAAGGCATGTTTAGATTTCCATTTCAACTTTATTTTGAAAAGACAGCTTTCATTCTTTTCTTTCTTCCTCTGTTTATATTGTGTTATTTTTCTCCCCTCTGGTAGAAAACTTTAAGCTGTTCTCTATATCTTTGGTTATTTAGCAGTTTGACTCAGATGTGCCTAGTTGTGGTTGTTATTCATTAGGATGCTTAAAATTAACATTAGTTTATTAATTATGCTAATAATATTCCTTAGCCATGAATCTTAAATGATTAAAAAGTGCATTGTAAGTTCTAATTATGTGTCCAGCAAGAAAAATATGTGGTAAATACTATAAGCCTAATTTTGTGACACTGAGATAATTTAAAACTTTGAATTTTTTCTTTGAAAAACTGAAATTTTTTCTTTCAGTTAGTTACTGAAGATTCTATAGCACTGATATGCATTCTTTCAAATTTCAATTTCTATATATATTTTCTGCCAGCACCTTTTCTTTCAAAATCTTAAGAGGAACTTAAAAGTTTGAAAGCTTTAAAATAAATCTACATCTCGAAGAAGAGCTGACAACTTTCACCTAAATATAAACAACATAATACAATTTAAACTGTATTTGTGCTTTGTTTTCAAAGGCTACTCTAAGAACTTATAAAGTCAACTACTGACACACTTTTTTCTTGCCATAAAACAGTGTTTCTTAAAGTTGTTTCCACTCCACTTCCTTCAAAATCACCTGGGGTTCTTCTTAAGAAGGCAGATATCTGAACTCACCTCAGGCCATGCGAATAAGAAAGGGAAGAAAGATGACTAGTGGGCACAAGAATGTGCATTTTTATAAGCTTTCCTCTTACTTCTAAGCAGACTAATGTTTGGGAATGATTTTCTTAGACATATATACAAAGGAATATATCTAGAATAGTGTAACTCAACCTATACAAAATATTAAACTTACGTTGTGACTTGACCTGATACATTATACTATTAAGTAAAGAGTAACTCCAACGACATAGATATTTTAAGGAGAGTATGAAGCTTTAACTTTTTTCTTGTGATCAGGACTACACTTTACCTCGCTATAGGTCACTTTCTGTAGGAAAATAGATCATTTTCCTGGGTATCTCAGGTGTATTGTTGTATATTCTCTAATAATATGGCATTTTAGTAAAATCTATATTATATTTGGATTCCGCTCTGAAAGAAAAAGTACTCCACAATGACTTGTGTGGCAGCAAAACACAACAGTTTGCAGTTACAGCATAAAAATGGTAGTCAAATACCTTGATGTGAACATCACCATTATCAATTATTAGACACATTATATTCTGTATGCTTCTTTACCATTTTCAGTTTGTTTTGTCAGGATTTTGGTGTTGATTAAATGGTTTACATAAAATTTCTAGCACAAAATGATACCTTTATAAAATACACCCTTGGGGTCGGCCCCATGGCATAGGGTTTAAAGGTTCAGTGTGCTCTGCTTTGGCGGTGCGGGGTTCGTGGGTTCGTATTCCGGGTGTGGACCTACACCACTTGTCAGCTATTCTATGGTTGCAACCAGTGTATAAAACAAGTAGAGAAAGATTGGCACAGATGTTAGCTCAGGGCTAATCTTCCTCAGCAAAAAGTAAAAATAAAAAAGTATACCTTTGTCAGTGTACTCTTCATCAAAACATGGGGCTTAACTTCTATTCTATGTACAGAAGCTTTGTTCAAAGACAATCATATATAGGAACTGAGAATGTCACAAAGAGAGAAGTCTGGCAGGTCTGCAAGTTAGGGTTGCCCCAGAGGCACTTTTCATAACACCGAGAGCTTAGCCTAACCATTGCACTTAATCACTGAACAGTGATAATGAATCTAGCACTGGCAAGGTCATAGAGTTCCAAATTTTCCTACTGTTGTAGCTAAAACTCAAATCTCAAAGCCTCAACCAATTCCACACTTCCTTTCTTCTGCTTATTTCCTACCTAAAGTATCTTATATCCTGACCTAAGGTATAGGTCAGAACTGTCAGCGTCAGAAAGTTAGATGGTTGTAGCAAAAAAGATTGGGAGTAAGACTACTTGACAGACATAATTAGTACTACAGAAACAGGCAACTCAAATGTATTAAAAGAACAAAAAGCAATGATATCAAAACAAAAAGCCAAGGCATATAGTTCCCGAGGAAGCTCTTGCTCTTAGCATTGAAGTTGCTCCCCGGTTTCTTGTGTCTAATGTATCCAGTGTATGTTCTTCCCGTGTGTGTAGACGAGTGCTGCTGCTTTGCTGTCGACTGGTATGCAAGTTGTAAAGACAGATTTCAAGACATCATCTTAGATATGAAATCTCTTCCAATGGCTTACAGCTTAGGAACTGCTTATTTATCTAATGAATATGTGCAACTCAAAATTTTGAGAGCCACCTACTTGCCGCTTGGAAGTGCCTGGCTAAATTATCATTTTTAGCATCTTCTGACAGAGAGATCTTTTACCTTGAGATTCCTGATACGATAGTTGGGGAATGGTACTTTTATTTGCTTAGGAAGGTACATCTCCCCCTTATACTCCAAGTGAATAGAGAAATAATTCCAAGAGAAGTAATGGTTCAAATTGTCCACGTGTATTTTGAAAAATGTCCTTTCTTGATAGAATACAGGTGCTTGTTTCATCATAGCTACACTTTTCAATTTTCAAGTAAACAGACACACTTGTTTTCTACAAACGAATATTAACTTAAATATCCTTACTAGAGCAGTTTTCAAAAGAAAATACCAAGTAGAAAACTGTAGCAGATTTACGAAAAATCTACACATAAAAAGATTAATGTGTTTATTTGTATATTTTAGTCCTGGTAGCAAAAGGATTAGAATTCAGAATCTCTTGGACGAACTGGCTAATAATTATATCTCATGAGAGACCTTGATTTATTGCAAAGAACAGGCCACAAACATTGCTTGTTTCTCCCGAGAATGTTATTTGCCTTTCCAGTCATTTCTCTCTTTCGCTATCACCAGTAATCCAATCTGAGAAAAGGAATATCTAGCATTATGCTTAAATTATTGCTCTGCCTTTCTCCATAGTTTTACCACCTATGTATGCACCTGTAAACAATATATTTTTGTCTTTTTAAAAGCATTCTGTAAATGGAACAATGTATTTTTCTATAATTTTTTCATTTCACTCAGCATTATTTTTGAAATGCAGCCATGTTTATTCATTGTATGAAGTAAACAAATATATAAATCTATTTACATGTTCTAATCTTGATGGACATATGAGTTGTTTGCTATTCTGTAGGGAGTTTATATGAACATTTTTATGCACATTGCTAAGCATTTTTCTGGAGCGCATAAAAGGAGTAGAATTGATGGGTCACGGGACGAGCATATCCTCAACGTTAGTGTGAATGCCAATCTATTCCCAAAGTGTTTGTACCAATTTATACTCCTACCAGCAATGAATGAGTTGCTCATCTTGCTCCATATCCTTGCTAACACTTGGTATTTTCTGATTTTTTAATAAATTTCCTGGGTTTGAATGGTATTTGATTAATATATGGAATTAATAATCATAATCTGTTAACATTGTTATTGACTCTTTATTCCACTTTTTGAAAATGGCTGCTCAAGTTTTTGACCATTTTTCCAATATTATTGCCAGATTTATATATAAATGTGTGTGTGTATGTATATGTGTATACATATATACAAACACATACATACACACACACACATATATATACATGCACGTATATATATTCTGAATGCTAACCTCTATCTGATTCAGTTTACCTTCATTCTCTTTATGATGTCTTTTAAAAACATATTATTAATTTTAATATAATAAAAATTATCACTGTTCCTTTCCAATTTTCATGTTATTTAGGAAATCCTTTCCTATCCAAAAATTGTAAATTTATTTTCCTATATTATATTATATTATTATATTTGCCTTTCACATTTAAGTGTTTAATCCACATAGAATTGATTCTAATAAGGCCATAAAGTAAGCTATCAAGTTTCTTCCATGTTCCTTTGAATAATCAATTGTTGTAGAAGAATTTTTGCCTAATCATTATTTCCCCCACTGATATGCAATGCCACAATTATCAGATGTAAGGTTACATATATTCACGGTTCTGTTTCTGAACTCTTCATTTTGTTCCATTGACCTAATTGTCTGCATCTGTGCCAAAAACATATTGTCTTAATTACTGTACCTTTACATTTTGATTTGTGGTAGGTAAGTGATGGCAACATGCGTTCCACCTTCCTTCACAATCTTTCATTTTTTCAGATGTGTCTTGGTTTCTCTTCATTTAGGTGCTGTGTGCATTCTTGTTCACTCGATAGGTCATAGAAAGGATAACACAATACTGCCCGTATGTTTTCACCTTATGGCACACGTAGACCCCAATAGAATTAGTAAAGTACACTGGGCTAAAGAATGAGATTGTGCCTCCGAGCAGTGAACAGTCTGGGTAGGAGCGGGTTATGTTCCTGGCTGCCCACAAAACTGTCACCACTCTCAAAGCTAAATGATCAATATTTTCCCCCATTTGTAGCCTTTTCATGGCACAGACATATCATATCATACACCACTTTATTTGAGAAGCTGTTTAAAAATTTTTACTGTCTAGCATTGCGGGTGTTTTAAACTAGAGGGCAGTGCCAATCTGGCTAGAAATGGCTCTCTTTTCTAAATGAAATTCCACTTCTGTTATCTGGTTTTGACGTAGTCTTTTGGAGTCATGGATGTTGCCATTCCTAAGTAATTTTGCTTGGTTTCTAGTAGAGTGTTGGGTACACCAAATTGTTTAATAACAACCTGGTGAAAGTCTTGATTGTTGAAACTTATGTCCTTCTAAATGCAGAAACGTTATACAAAAACTAAAACAAGAGCTCAAACCTTTCCTTCTGTTCCTTCCTGTCTCTTCTTTAGCACAATTTATATCTTAGTTCTAAAGCCATCTCAAGTGCTACAGGCACTAGATCATGGTTAAAAAAAATTATATTTTGTAATGCTGCTTTGAGTCTGTGGGATGTAACATTCTCTGTAAAGATTTTATTATTGCTAAAGGCAAGGAATACTTTATTTCCAACATCAAAAGTAAGTAAGATGTTGCTCATATTAGGAGTCCAGGAATATATAATAGAACCAGGATTACCTCGGGAGATAGAAGTTAACATTTGTAAACTCTGAAGAGTTTAAAATTGTTATTCTTTCTGAAGACGGTGCATAACTTCCTCCAAAACAATATTTTAACTTTTTAATCCCTTCAACTGCACAGCTGTGCATGGACTGTTAGAACTAAAAGTGAATAGTCCAGGATAAACAGCAGCTGCTAGTCTATATTCTTGAATGAAGACCCAAGTTTCAGTACCAGGGGGATTAAAATCTGAGATTTAAGAAACTCTAGAGAAAGTAATAATTATATTATCTCATAAATAGCTGGAACACATTTTTAAAGTAAAGTTTCATTATTCTGCAAGATTTTTTATTTAAATATACTATACCAAATATAGTGAAGGGCAACATGAAATTAGACTCAAGCACTTGGGTTTGTTTTCTTAATTTCTAGCTTTTTTTTGTTTTTAATGTTCAAACACTGTGCATTATTTTTCACCTTGTGAACATATTTCTTCATGTGGAATCATTGCAGAATTTTAAAAACTAACATGTATAGAGGTAACATATCTTTTACAGATGTCTTTATAGAAAGTTAGGGTCTAATTAAGGTTTCTTTATAAATTGAAAGAGATTTTTCTTTCAACTATGCACTGGAAGTTTTTCTTTCTTCTTTTTTATTTCTGAGTGCTGTGTTTTATTACGTTCTTATACCATTCGATATTCTTACATGGAATCTCAATATCTTCTAGTCACAATATGAAGGATATCGCTAATGACCGTTTATGGTTTTCTGCTTCAGTATAAGTCAGCTTAATAATTTTCTAATAACACATACACTTTTCTTCATTCTCCTAGCTATTTGTGCATCATTAAATTTGGTACACATATACTAATGGAATAATTTAAAATGACATACGTTATTCTGTTCTTACGAGTCGTTTTATACACACTCTACTTTTGCCTGAACATCCGTTTAATATATGTATCATGATAAAGATGTATGTATTTTTAAATTATTCTAATTTAAATTAAATTCTGGAGAACTTAGAACCCAGGTACTATTATCTTTGCCGGAATGAATGCTTACAGAAATTCACAAACAAGCATGCTTCCTCCATTTTTTTATGGAAATTCATAGTATACATAGTCAGGCAGAGACCAGTGTGTGCCTGTAAGCTTTACAACTCTTTCCTGTCCTTTTTCTAGCAGGGCAGAGTTGGTACACACTTATCTTGTATTCACTTTTGACGAGAGAGAAAAAGAGAAGTAAAAAAATAGTCAAGAGAAATGTGAGGACCTCTAGATAAGCTCTGATTTTGAACTCTTGCACCTAACACCCCTGTTTTCCCAAACCTATCTAAGTAAGAAAAGATATAAAAATAAGGGTGGCTACTTAGTATTAGAACCGAAAACAAATTTAGGCATCATCAAATGCCACAAACTATGAGGAATTTAATGCTGAAGTGATGGATGAAGGAGATTACATACAACTGATTTCACATATTGATTTCCTGAGAAATGCAAAATTATTTTGCAATCATATGCATTTATTCGTTTATTCCACAAATCTTTACTGAGTATTTACTAGTTTCGAGCACTTTTCTAAATACTGTGTTTTAAGTAAATAACGGTCCCAGGGGGTTAGATAGCTGTAAATAGGTAGATAGAATGACAGATAGATATTGAAAACAGCTAGAAGAAATAGGTGATTAAATCACTATAACAGGAGTTAGTCTAAATCAAATACATAAGGAAGAATTTTTAAGAATACCCCAAACAAGCTGAAATATACTCTACTAAAATAACCAGGAAGTATAAGAAGTTAGAGAGAATAACTTGCATATCATATGATTTTATTTATGTAAAGTTGAAAAACAGGGAAAATAATCTACTGTGGTGGAAGTCAGAACAGTGATTTTTTTGTGGAGCTATGACTGAAAGGGGACATGAAGAGGATTCTGAGGTATTAGTAACATTGTTTAATTTGTGGTTGCACAGATGTGTGCTGTTTATAAAAGTTAATTGACTAGTACTTAAGGCTATGTATGTTTTCCTATATTTTACATTCCCATACAAAATTCACACATCAAAAAGTAATCTGAGGGGCGCTGGCCCCGTGGCCGAGTGGTTAAGTTCGCGCGCTCCGCTGCAGGCGGCCCAGTGTTTCATTGGTTCGAATCCTGGGCGCGGACACGGCACTGCTCATCAAACCACGCTGAGGCAGCATCCCACATGCCACAACTAGAAGGACCCACAACGAAGAATATACAACTATGTACTGAGGGGCTTTGGGGAGAAAAAGGAAAAAAAT
Organism: Equus przewalskii; assembly: GCF_037783145.1. Lineage (NCBI taxonomy): Eukaryota > Metazoa > Chordata > Mammalia > Perissodactyla > Equidae > Equus > Equus przewalskii. The sequence continues at coordinate 59,974,861 of NC_091846.1, forward strand.
AAAATCTTTATTAAAAAAAAAAAGAATTTACTTCAAAAAAAAAAAAAGTAATCTGAGGGCTGGGCTGGCGGCATAGTGGTTGAGTTCACACACTCCGCTTCAGTGGCCCGGGGTTTGCAGGTTCAGATCCCAGACACAGACCTACGCGCTGCTTATCAAATCATGCTGCGGCAGCATCCCACATGCAAAATAGAGGAAGACTGGCACAAATGTTAGCTGAGTGACAACATTTCTTAAGCAAAAAGAGGAAGGCTGGCAACAGATGTTAGCACAGGACCAATCTTCCTCACCAAAAATTAAAAAAGTAATCTGACATGTGAGGACTTGGGGAAAGAATGGTGCAGGTATGACAACAGCTTGTGGAAAAGTCCTGAGAAAGAGATCAGCTTAACATCTTCTTGGAGAAGAATAGAGGCCAGTATGACTGGAGCATAGTGATCAAAGAGTGAAACATCTAGTGAATATGGTCTGGAGGGATACTGGGGTGAAATAAGTGTAGAAATTTAAAGACAGAGGGCTGAATTGGAATTTAATTTTAAATGTGAGAAAAGAACACTCAAGACTTCTGAGCCTCAAAGAGAAGCATAATTGAGCAACAGAAAGATAACTTCAAGTGGAGACGGGAATAACTGATACTATTAGCCAGCTAGGATGGTGGATCAACAGTTAAAAATGTTTAGATGGGGGCTGGCCTGCTGGCACAGAGGTTAAGTGCGCACATTCCACTTGGCCCCGGGGTTTGCCGGTTTGGATCCCAGGGGCAGGTATGGTACCGCTTGGCAAGCCATGCTGTGGTAGGCATCCCATATATAAAGTTGAGGAAGATGGGCACGGATGGTAGCTCAGGGCCAGTCTTCCTCAGCAAAAAGAGGAGGATTGGCAGCAGGTGTTAGCTCAGGGCTAATCTTCCTCAAAAAAAAAAAAAAAAAATTAAATGGCAACTACTGACATAAGCACCATGGATAAATGGTTGTCCTGAAAAAAAAAATCAAAAGAAAAACAATGGAGTTCTCTTTCTAGCTGTGATGGATTCCTTAGCACTTGAATTTCTCTTCCACTAAAATCAATTAGAAACTGAATTCTGACATAAAAAAATACTGCCTACACATTAGACAACACACATGACATGACTGCCTTCCTTGACAGAGTGGAAACAAATCAGTTGAACATTGCCATTGTCAAGCATTTCTGCTTGGGGTCACTTTCCTGATGGGAGTTTAGGAAAGAAAAACATATCCCACACTGGTCTCGTGGAATAAAAGGAACAGGGGTCAAAATTGGGGGAGACTGAGGTATTTGGAATTAGTAGCCCAAAGTCCTGCCAAAAGGGAGTTATACGGAGAAAAGTTTCCAGAAATCTACACAGTAATCTCCGTAAATCTTTGGTTGCTTTCTAACCTGAGCATACCTGGGATAGACTCCACAAGGCCAGGCAAGGGAGTATCACCAGGGGCCTGCGAGCTGAGAGAGATTTAAATTCTGACCAAAGTGAAAAATCTCATTGAACACCCAGAGCATTCAGGAGTGATCCCATGGTACCACACTTTGGTAGTCAGGCTAAAGTAGTCATAAAGTTTACTCTAGACCCACCCTAGCAAAAATTAAAAACAGGTCTCTCAAAGAAGTTAAGCTGATCTGCAAATAAATAATGACCTATGAGCAAAACAATAGTATTTAAAAGAAGGCAGCCAAATCCATCACTCAACAAATATAAAATTCACCCAATAATGTCAAGAAGCAGGAAAATAGGAACTAAACTAGGAAATAAATAGATCAATAGGAATAGTTCCAGAAATCACAGAGATGATGAAATAAACAGGAAAAGACTTTAGAACAATTGTTGATATACTCAAGTATTTAAAGGAAAAACTGACCATAAAAATAAATGGACACTATACAAAAGAACAAAAAAAGAGACTTCAGTAATGAAATTGAAAATTCACTGGGTATGCTAAATGAAAGACTGGACATTGCAGAAGAAGAATCTGGAAACTTGAAAGCTTACCTATCCAGACTAAAGGAGAGAGGAAAACAGAGGGCTGAAAAATGTAAACAGAGCTTCAGAAAACAATGGGACAATATCAGATTGTTGACTATATATGTAATTTTAGTTCCAGTGAAAAGACACATTACATACACAGATACAAAGAGAAGATGAACTCCTGATTTCTGGTAATAAAAAAAATCCAAGAAAATGCGTTTGTAGAAGTTTGGTATTAGGGTTATAGTATGAATTGGATACTGATAATTTCAAATCTATTTTCTGAAAAGGTTGTGGTAAGATTGGTTATGTTTCTTCCTTGAATATTTGATAGAAGTCATAGTGAAATAACCTCGGCCAGAAGTTTTCTTTCTCAGAAGGTTTTGAATAATGAATTCAAATTCCTGAGTATATGTTCAGCTATTTAGTTTTTGTGTTTATTTTTGTGCGAATTTTGGTAAGTTATATTTATCAAGAGATTCACAAATTTCTATCATTTTAAGCTTTGTTGTCACAAAATTATAATATTCTCTTATTATCCATTTAATGTCTGTAGAGTCTCTGTTGATAACCCTATTTTCATCCCTGATAGTGGTGATTTTGTATTCTGTTTTTTCCTTGATTTCTCTAGCTATTGGTTTGTCTAATAAAAAAATATTTTGAAAGAATTAACTTTTGATTTTGCTAAATTTTCCTGTTATCTGTGCTTATCTCTAGTATTCTCTCTACCTACTTTGGGGTTGTTGATCATCTTTTTCTCTCTTTTTTTTTTCTTCTTAAAAATTTGCCCTGAGCTAACGTCTGTTGCCAATCTTTTTTTCCCCTTCTTCTCCCCAAAGCCCCCCAGTACATCATTGTATTTTCTAGTTATAGGCCTCTCCATTTCTACCAAGTGGGACCCCGCGTCAGCATAACTTGATGAGCAATGCTAGGTCTGCGCCCAGGATCTGCGCCAGTGAGACCTTCAGCTGCAAAAGCGGAGCATGTGAACTCAACCATCGGCCACTGGGCTGGCCCTTTTTTTCTATCTTTTTAAGACTGAATGTTACACCCCTGCTTTTAGATGTTTCTTCATTGCTAATTTAACTTTAAAAGCTGTATGTTTTCAGCTAAGCCCTACTTTAGCTGCATTGCAGAAATTTTCATATATTACGTTTTCATGATCATTCAAATATATTTTATTCCTCTTGTGGTTTAATCTGTGATCCATTACTTGTTTAGATACACATTGTTTACTTTTATATATTTATGGTTTCAAAAATAACTTACTACCATTCCTTTTAAATTTAATTTCATTGTATTCATAGAGCACATTTTGTGTGATTTCAATATTTTTAAATGTATTTAGGAATTATTTTTATCCCAGAAAATGTTTTGTCTTTGCAAATATACCACATGTATTTGAAAAAAATCTGCATTCTATGGTTGTTAGATGGACCATTATGTTCTGTACATGTCAATCAGATTAAGGTTTTTGGTAATTTCATTTAAATCATTAATGATTTTACTAAATTTTTCCTACTTGTTCTATTAATTGCTGAAATATGTACATTAAGATTTCCTATTCTTCTTCCATTTAAGTTTGTAACGTTTCGCTTCATATATTTTAAGGCTCTGTTATTAGCCTCATGTGCATTTATGAATGAATGTTCCCCTTTATCATTATGAAGTGTCCCTCTTTATCTCTAGTAACACTCTTTGTCTTGAAGTCTATTTTGTCTACTATTTGAAAAGCCCTTCCAGTTTTCTTAGACTTATTGTGTTTGTGGTATTTTGCATCCATTTATTTCAATTGATCTGTATATTTAAATAAAAAGTGTATCCCTTGTATATGCCAGCCCTATCAGTCTGGTGGTTAGGATTTTGCCCTCTCAGCACTAGGGCCCAGGTTAGTTTCACTATCAGGGAACCATGCCACCTATCAGTTGTCATCATATGGTGGCTGTGTTTTACTGTGATGCTGAAAGCTGTGCCACTGGGATTTCAAATACCAGCAGGGTCACTCATGGTGGACAGGTTTCAGCAGAGCTTCCAGACTAAGACAGACTAGGAAGAAGGACTTAGCCACTCACCTGCAAAAAAATTGGCTATGAAAACCACATGAATAGCAGCAGAGCATTGTCTGAAATAGCGCCGAAAGATGAGAGGATGGTGCAAAATACTGAGCAGGGTTCTGCTCTGCTGCTCACAGGGTCGCTAGGAGTCAGAATCCACCCAATGGCACTAACAATTACCCTTGTATATATAGCTTATAACCTTGTCATACTTTTTATTTTGGTGAGTAAGAATGGCCCTGAACTAATATCTGTTGCCAATCTTCCTCTTTTTGCTTGAGGAAGATTGTTGCTGAGCTAACATTTGTGTCAACATTCCTCTATTTTATCTGGGATGCCACCACAGCGTGGCTTCAGGAGTGGTGCTAGGTCCATACCTGGGATCTAAACCTGAGAACCCCAGGCTGCTGAAACAGACTGCACAAACTTAACCATTATGCCACTGGGGCTAGCCCCAGCATGGTCATGCTCTTTATTCTCTCTGCCTTTTTGTTTGTTGTAGACAATATACAGTTGTGCATCACTTAACAACAGGGATACTGTTCTGAGAAATGCTTGGTTAGGCAATTTTGTTGTTGTGTGAACTTCATAGAGTATACAAACACAAACCTAGATGATATAACCTACTACACATCTAGGTTACATGGTACTATCTTATGGGATCACTGTTGTGTATGTGGGCCATTCTTGACCAAAGGGTGCTATGCAGCCCATAGCTAATACAACTATTTATGAGGCTAAATTTAGGTGTATTATTTAATATTTGTTTTCTGTGTTCTCCATTTAATGTTTGTTTTTCTGTCCACTTTCCCTCTTTTCCTGCCTTTTTTTGCATTATTTCAGTATTTTCAGTATTCCATTTTAATTTAAATATTATCTTTTTGGACATATCTTTTTCTGTTACTTTTTTAGTGGTTGTTCTAGACATTGTAACTATTTAATGTTCCATGATTGGTATTTATAGATAATAAGAAAATAATAAGAATATAATATATAATTATATAACATAATATATATTAATATAATAATAATAGGTTCTTCACATATAATGTAGAAACCATATAATCATATAGGTTCTTTAATTCCTTCTCCAATTGACATTTGTTTTAGTTATCACACATATTATATTTGTTAAAAACTTCACAAGACGCTTTTATAATTTGTGCTTTAAATAGTTAAATATATTTTAAACTGCTTAATTGAGAAAAAGTGGTATGTTATATTTATCCAAATATTTACTATTATTGTTGTTACCACTTCATTTCGTTCTGAGGATCTGAATCTATCTGGTGTAATTTCCCTTCAGCCTAAAGAATTTTCTTTATTGCACTTCTTGTAGAGCATGTCTGGTAACAAACAAAACCTTTTATATTTCTTTATTCAGAGAATGTTTTAATTTGACCTTTATTTCCCCATGTGAGTCACTTCTTCAAATTTGATTGCCCTGCATAGAGTTCTCGAAAAATTAACATTATGTTTTTATTATTATTTGGTTGAGAGTTTTTAGTTGTAGTCAATGGGAGGGATGGTGTGTACTGGGATTCTGCCATACAAGAACTGGCCTCCATCTCTAGCATTTCTGTATATTTCATACCTATGAACAAAGCGTTCTAATGCTATAACCCAGATCACCCACCAGTCAACGTCATAAATTACACGATGTCTATAACTTATAAAGAACAATATGTTATCTCTATTCCTCTCTTTCAATTAAGTAAACAAACATTTAAAATTAATATTCTTTATATATTGCTAGATATAATCATTACTATTCATGTTTTGATTAGTTAAGCAAATATGTCATATAATCTTCATACATTCTTTTTTTCCTGGAGAGAAAATTATTTTCAATGAAAATTAAGATACAGTATACTCATTCTGGATATGTAAAATCTGAGGTACATCTTTGCTAATAACAGACACTTAACAGCTTCCAAATAGTACACAGATGCTTTTTACAGAGTAATTTTAATAAGTTGAAAAATTATAATTATTATTTAACATAATACAAAGATTCAAGGCACATATTTCTTCAGAAGCTTTATTTTAATTTTATGTAAAACCTTGAATTAAGTTACATATTTAAAGAAATTTTAAAATATGAATAGCCATTGATTTATAAAACTATATACAAGAAGAGACTACCCTTTCCCCATCGTGTATCCTTGGCATGTTTGATGAAGATCAGTTGGCTGTATATGCATGGGTTTATTTCTGGGCTCTCTACGATGTTCCATTTGTCTATGTTGGTTTTTATGCCAGTACCATACTGTTTTAATGACCATGACTGTGTAATATATTTTGAAATAAGGAAATGTGATGATTGCAGCTTTGTTTTTCTTTCTCAAGATTGCTTTGGCTATTTAACGTCTTTTGGGATTCCATATGAATTTTAGGATTTTTTTTTCTGTAAAAAAAATGCCACTTGGATTTTAAATCTGTGGATCACTTTGAGTAGTATAGACATTTTAAAATATTGTCTTCCAATCCATGAACATGAGATATCTTTCCATTTATTTGTATCTTCTTTAATTTCATCTTTGTTTTGTAGTCTTCAAATGTACCAGTCTGCGCACATGCAAAATAATGAAATTGGACCATTATCTTACACCATATGCAAAAATAAACTCAAATGGATTAAAAATTTAAACGTAAGACCTGAAATTGTAAAATTCCCAGAAGAAAACATAGGGAAAGAGCTTAATGTCAATGATTTAGGCAATGACTTCTTGTATATGATACCAAAAGCAGATACAAGCAACAAGAGCAAAAATATACAAGTGGGACTGCTTCAAACAAAAAGCTCTGCACAGAATAGGAAAAGATCAACAGATTGAAAAGACAACCTACAGAATGGGAGACAATATTTGCAAACCATATATCTAATAAGAAGTTAATATCCAAAATATATAAGGAACTCCTACAACTCAATAGGAAAAAAATCCCAAATGACTCGATTAAGAAAAGGACTTCAACAGACCTTTCTTCAAAGAACACATACAGATGGCCAGCAGGAACATATATAAAAAGATACTCAATGTCACTTATCATCATTGACACCAAGTTATCTATCTTTAAAAGAGTGGTTTAATGTCAACAAAACCAAGGTCATTTTAAAGAAAAATGTGGCATTCAAGAACAATTGATGGCCAAATGAAGAATTGGACTGTGCTGTTTGGACACAGGTTTTGAGTGGACTGATTAGATAAAAATGAAAAAGGTAGAATATGCTCTCAAAACGTAAAAATGTGTGGACCATATTGGTCAGAGCTACAAGCATGAGAGTTTGTCTATTTACCCATATGCTCATTACTACAAAAATATCTGATATATCAGGATACAGAAAGTAATTCAAAGGAGAAAAACAATTTATTATGTCAACATTAATCGAAAGGAAACTGAAAGCTATATTAATATCAGAGAATGTAGACATTAAACAAAAAGCTTCACTAAAGATAAAGACAGAAATTTCATAATAATGTGTCCATTTACCAGGAAGAAATTACAATATAAAATCTATGTGCATTTAAAAACATTACTTAAGATAAAGGAACAAAAACCGTCACACTAAAATAAGGACTAAACAAATTTATATTCAGAATGAGAGATAGCATAAACCTCTTAGGACTGAGAAAACTGTCAGACAAAATAATTAATAAGTACAGAAGACTTGAAAAATATGATCAGCAAACCTAATATACATATTCAAATAGTGCACACAACTAATCTTCACTAAATACATTTTTTTAAAGATTTTACTTTTTTTCCTTTTTCTCCCCAAAGCCCCCCAGTACATAGTTGTATATTCTTCATTGTGGGTCCTTCTAGTTGTGGCATGTGGGACCCTGCCCCAGTGCGGCTTGACGAGCAGTGCCATGTCTGCCCCCAGGATTCGAACCAATGAAACACTGAGCCACCTGCAGCAGAGTGTGCGAACTTAACCACTCTGCCACGGGGCCAGCACCCACTAAATACATTTTTGAAACACGTCAAATATTTTTAAAAATTTACCCATGCATGGCTATAAAGCAAGCCTTAACAAATTCCAAGTGATTGAACTCATACTATTGTCAGAGATCTCTCATTGTAATTATACTTACATATGGATTTGAAACAGGTGAAATTATACTTCAGTGTTCAGTGATGCATACTTTGGTAGTGTGTGAGCACACACCCACAAGCACATGTGCACACACACACACACAAATCTAAGGTCATAGTTATTTTGATAAGGATGGAGGGATAGTGATTGCAGAGACATTCTTGACCTTTGCTTTGTTTCATGGGTGTTTGATTTGTGACAAATCATTGAGCATTTTAATTATATGAACTGGATGTGTATGCACTATATTTAATAATAGAGAAAGTTAAAATGAAAACCAAACAATGATGGGAGGAAATATCAAAAATGTTAGACGTTTTACATTTTCTAGCATTTAAAGCATGAGCATTTTAGCTCTCATAAATAGGGTGCAATAGGAAAGCACTTTCTAGAAATTGCGTTCCTGTTCAGCCATGACTCCTTTCTTTTGTTTCCAAGATTCAGACGGTGTAGTCTATGCTCTCTTAAGTTCATCCACTGCTTCACACTACACATCTTGTTTCTTCTTCCAACTCCTCGGTACAGTCAAGCACTGCATATTGACATTTCAGTTGATGACTGTATATATGACAATGGTCACATAAAATTAGTACCATATAGCCTAGGTGTGTAGTAGGCTATACCATGTAGGTTTGTGTAAGCACACTCTACAATGTTTGTACGATGAGGAAATCACTTAAGGACGCATTTCTCAGAACTCATCCCCATCATCAAGTGACGCCTGACTATGTACAGCTGACATCAATTTCCACAATGAACTCCTAAATGGTAGACAAAAAGAGCAATCTTTGGTTTTCACCTTACTAGACTCCTTCTATTCTAGTGTAATCTGCACTTCTTCTAGAATTTGAAAATGCTCAAATTCCTTGTTTATCTTTGATTTTTAAGTTACCATTATTTCCTACTTTTATCTCTCTATTGTGTTATTATAATCACTTTAGAAGATTAACCTCTCTCAGCTCCCATCTAAATTGTCATCTAGAGTTTCAGCCTAGCCCTTTTCCTCTTCAGAGTCTCTGCCTAGACAAGTATAGCAGAAAACTAAACAGGACCTCGAGGCAAGATGATACTTGTGAAGTCCAAGTATGTACCCAAATAGCTTCAAGGCATCTCCAGTTAGTTTTCTCATAATAATAGTATGTCCACATTGTCATTAACCATGTCACCTCCAAGTCAAGTCAACCAGGACAGAATATTGGGGATTTCTCATTCACCACCTTAGATTAATTGCTCACTACTGCATCAATTTTATTGCTGAAGTATCTCATCTCACATTTATTACTTTTACGTGTCTACATTAGGAAACTACTGATGTCTTCATTTATTGGTGTGATTACTAAAACACCCAGACTAGTGGTCAATATATTGTTTTGGTTTTGGTTATGCAGCATTCATTTCAATTCTTCTACTAACAAGGCTCCACTCTTTTTTCTTTTATTTTTTTAAATATTCCAACCATGAAGTTAGAACTATTGCCCAGAGATTTACACATACCAGTCATAGATTACAGATGATTAGCCTAGCAGACAGCATTTAACAAAGGCAGGCAAATAGTATGACTTCTCTGGAATTTTTAACATGAGACCAGAAAGTAGCTTATTTAAACCCTCTTTAGCTAAATAGCACAAAAGATAAAATGAACTTCTTGAGCAGTCTTCTTTCATGATATAATGAGGAAGACCGTATGTTATTATTTAGGATCAAAAAATATGTAATCAAGAAGGAGAGATAAAGAGAAGGAGGGTAGATGATTAGATGAACATGCCTGAGCCATATTTATTTCTTTAGTCCAAATTTTTCACAAAACTGAGCCGTATCCCTGATTGGTTCAAAGAATTCTACGATTGATCATCACACTTTATTAAATTTCCTTGTTATTTTCTAAGATATTTCAAAGCTAGCTTTTCTTCACACTAAAAATATTACTGACCAATTTCCTAATTATTATGTTTCTAATTTGCTGTCTTCTAACAGAATCACTTTGTTTATAACAAAGTTTGCGTAAAAAAAATAAATCTGATTTAGCATTTTCCTAATGAGAATATTTTCTCTTCTTCATAGTTTTATGGAATAAATAAAAATATATCTATGATAGCAAATTATATGAACTTAGGTTCCTGCATACTGCAGTCATATTTGTTTTCGTTTATTCCCTTTGCAGCAAATGTTTAATGAGTACTTTATAAAATACCAGGCATTGTTCTAATAAGAAAAAGGAGGTCCATTCTGTCATGGAGTCTTTGTTCTACTTAAATGTCCCATGCATATATGTAGTGTGTACGCATATATACATGCATGTGTACATATATGTTGATATACACATTAATATATAGGCCAATGTGTAAGTAGGTATGCATAAACAATAGATATACTATGCATATATGCATATGCATGTGTGCTCGTGTGTATATGTATGTGTGTATAAATACATGTATGTGCGTGTTATATACATGCCAATGTTTCCTCCGTTTGTCAGCTTAGCTTATTCTCTCTCTGTATTTACATTCTTCTTTCTCCTGGAATGACATTTGCTCTCTACACATACCAAATAAAATTTGTCATCCCCCAATAGAAAGTATATTTGAGAATATATGGAATATAGAAAATTAGTTGTAAAGAATGAATGTGTAATTTTATTGAAGAGGCAATATCCTTGAATGTCCAGTATCTAGTGATTGTCAGGGAAAAAAGAGAAAAACATGAGAATACATTGAAACAGACCTGTTATGCTGATTACGTGGATAAAGAGTCCAATTTGGGAAGAGCAGAAATATGAATTCCCCAACTTTCCATTCAAATTGAGCTACTCATCTGTAAGTAAAGCACACATATTTAGAAGATCTACATTGTGATGATATATATGAGACAAATGTGTATATATATTTGTGATATATATCACAGATATCTGGATCAGAGGCAGACTGACCAGACTGGTTAACTACTAACAGAATACCTTAGTGCTGATTCCTCATACCCCACCTCTTACTCCAGACAATGTGCTGAGTAAACAGAATCCCAAATTATTGATCTCAGCTATTATATAAAGAAGCTTGAACTGCTGCTCTTCCTCCTCTCTGGAAAAGGAGGAGAGAATTTACCCTTCTTTTTTTTTTGTTTTCTTTTCTGTGAGAAAGATTCACCCTGAGCTAACATCTGTTGTCGATCTTCCCCTTTTTGTTAGAGGAAGATTGTCACTGAGCTGACATCTGCACAAATCTTCCTCTATTTTACATGGGACGCTGCCACAGCGTGGCTTGACAAGCAGTGCTAGGTCTGTGCCCAGGATCTGCGAACCTTGGGCTCCTGAAGCAAAGCGCATGAACTTAACCACTATGCCGCCACCAGGCAAGTCCTCAAGAATTTACCTTTCTAATGTAAACAAATCTTCTTTGAGAAAAGGAGGCGATTACCTTCTGTAATGTAAACAAAGGGTCTGAGGAGCCATAAACCTATACGTCTTTGGAAATTTCTGTCATTAAGTTCCAAGACTTGTTTACCATTCGTTTATCCTTTAACCCACATTACCTGTATTTTTTCCTCAGAAAAACCTGACCACACATGAACATCAAAATTTTCACGTAGAATGGTTTTACAATATATTGAAGACTAACAATATTTGTAAAGTACTCATTTTCAAATTCAATTATTTTGTGTGCTTTCATTTATAGTGAAGACATTTCAAGAGTTCCTGCAAGTACAATCTAAAGCACCCTCATTAATGTTTTGTGAAATTTATAAAATTCAAATCAAAAGCTACTTGAAAATATTACCTTAGGGAATTCACAAGCTTTCAGAAAGAGGACAAAATCAGAAATCACAGAGAAAAAAAGAAGACATTTTGGGATTTACATTACTCAATATCAAGAAATTTGTAGAGAATATAATGTAAATTTTTGAAAATTACAAATATGGAATGAAATAGCTGAAGGGTAAGTCAGTGTACATGGCCAGGATATAGTCATTACTTCATGCAGAGATTCACTTACCCAACACTTTGTGTCTTCGGTAAGTGATCCCTGTTCTAAGTCCTGGGAATCCAATGACATATAAAATACTTTAATTGCCAATGGTAAGGTGCAATGTCAAGATAGTGAAATGCCATTTATATGCCACTATTCTTCCATATTACTTACATACAGTTGGGATATTTTTTGAAGCCTTATCTATATTACTCCATCAGAAAATATTAACCATTGTTGAATATTTCAAACAATGTTTCTCTTTTGTTTTTCAAAAATGAGAAGTTAAAAGTACATTTTCCTCAGTGAAAAGATGTTTCTATGTTATATTGTTAATAGAGATGATTTCTGATAACTTTTTTCTTTTCATCTTTTTTTATGTGTATACATACTTTTTTTAAAATTTGAGTTCATAATAGTTTACATCATTGTGAAATTTCACTTGTACATTATTTCTTGACTGTCACTACATAGCGCTCCCCTTCAGACCCTGTGCCCACCCCCCAACTCCCTCCCCTGGTAGCTACTGAACTGTTTTCTTTGTCCATGTGCTTGTTTATATTCCACATGTGAGTGAAATCATCTCATGTTTGTCTTTCTCAGTCTGGTTTATTTCACTTAGCATAATTCCCTCCAGGTCCATCCATGGTGTTGCAAATGTGAATATTTTGTCTTTGTTATGGCTGAGTAGTATTCCATTGTATGTATATTCCACATCTTTATTCAGTCATCAGTGGATGGACACTTGGATTGTTTCCGTCTTGGCTATTGTGAATAGTGCTGCAATGAACATGGGGGTGCATATGTTGCTTTGGATTGTTGATTTCAAGTTGTTTGGGTAGATACCCGGTAATGGGATAGCTGAGTCATATTGTAGTTCTATTTTTAGTTTTGTGAAGAATCGCCATACTGTTTTCCATAGTGGCTGCATCAGTTTGCATTCCCACCAGCAGTGTATGAGGGTTCCCTTTTTTCCATACCCTCTCCAAAATTTGTTATTTTTAGTCTTAGTGATTATAGCCATTTTAACAGGTGTAAGGTGACATCTTAGTATAGTTTTGATTTGCATTTCCCTGATGATTAGTGATGTTGAACAGCTTTTCATGTGTTTATTGGCCATCTGTATATCTTCTTTGGGAAAATATCTCTTCATATCCTCTGGCCACTTTTTGATAGGGCTGTTTGTTTTTTGTTGTTCAGTTATGTGAGTTCCTTATATATTATGAAGGTTAACCCCTTATGGGATATATGATTTGCAAATATTTTCTCCCAATTGGTGGGTTGTCTTTTTTGTTTTGATCCTAATTGTTTTTGCCTTGCAGAAGCTCTTTAGACTGATGAATTCCCACTTGTTTATTTTTTCTTCTATTTCCCTTGTCTGAGAAGACATGGTATTCTAAATGAGCCTTTTAAGCTTGATGTCAAAGAGTGTACTACCTGTATTATCTTCTAGGAGTTTTACGGTTTCAGGACTTATCTTCAAGTCTTTGATCCATTTTGATTTTGTTTTTGTGTATGGCATGACATAATGGTCTAATTTCATTCTTTTGCATGTGGTTGTCCAGTTTTCCCAACACCATTTATTGAAGAGCTTGTCCTTTCTCCATTGTATGTTCTTGGCACATTTGTCGAAGATTAGCTGTCCGTAGATCTGCGGTTTTATTTCTGAGCATTCAGTTCTGTTCCATTGATCTGTGTGCCTGTTTTGGTACCAGTACCATACTGTTTTGGTCACTATGGTTTTGTAGTACATTGTGAAATCAGGGATTGTGATGCCTCCAGCTTTGTTCTTTTTTCTCAGTATTGCTTTAGCAATTTGGAGTCTTCAACTGCCCCATATGAATTTTAGGATTCTTTGTTCTATTTCCATCAAGAATATCATTGGGATTCTCATTGGAATTGCATTGAATCTGTAGATTGCTTTGGGTAGTATGGACATTTTAACTATGTTTATTCTTCCAATTCATGTGCATGTAATCTCTTTCCACCTCTTTTTTTTTTTTTTTTTTTTTAAAGATTTTATTATTTCCTTTTTCTCCCCAAAGCCCCCCGGTACATAGTTGTATATTCTTCGTTGTGGGTTCTTCTAGTTGTGGCATGTGGGACGCTGCCTCAGCGTGGTCTGACGAGCAGTGCCATGTCCGCGCCCAGGATTCGAACCAACGAAACACTGGGCTGCCTGCAGCGGAGCGCGTGAACTTAACCACTCGGCCACGGGGCCAGCCCTCTTTCCACCTCTTTATGTCATTATTTCTTTCTTTCAGTAGTGTCTTATAGTTTTCATTGTATAAGTCTTTCACCTCCTTAGTTAAATTTATTCCTAGGTACTTTATTCTTTTTGCTGCAACTGTAAATGGAATTGTATGCTCTTTCTGTAAGTTCATTATTAGAGTACAGAAATGCAACTGATTTTTGTAAGTTGATTTTGTACTTACTGCAACTTTACTGTAGTTGTTAATTATTTCTAATAGTTTTCCGATGGATTCTTTAGGGTTTCCTAAATATAAGATCATGTTATCTGCAAACAGCAAGAGTTTTACTTCTTCACTTCCTGTTTGGATTCCTTTCTCTTACCTAATTGCTCTGGCCAAAACCTCCAGTACTATGTTGAATAAGACTGGTGATAGTGGGCATCCTTGTCTTGTTCCTGTTGTCAGAGGGATGGCGTTCAGTTTTTGCCCGTTGAGTATGATGTTGGCTGTGGGTTTGTCATATATGGTCTTTATTATGTTGAAGTAATTTCGTTCTATCCCCATTTTGTTAAGAGTTTTTATCATAAATGGCTGTTGGATCTTGCAAATTCTCTGCATCTATTGAGATGATCATGTGCTTTTTATTCCTCATTTTGTTAATGTGGTGTATCACACTAATTGATTTGCAGATGTTGAAACATCCCTGTGTCCCTGGAATAAATCCCACTTGATCATGATGTACGATATTTTTGATGTATTGCTGTATTCTGGTTGCCAATATTTTGTTGAGGATTTTTGCATCTATGTTCGTCAGTGATATTGGCCTGTAGTTTTCCTTTTCTTGGATTGTCCTTGTCAGGTTTTGGTATCAGAGTGATGCTGGCCTCATAGAATGTGTTAGGAAGCTTTCTGTATTCCCTAATTTTTTTGATAGCTTGAGGATGATAGGTATTAATCCTCTCTAAAAGTTTGTTGGAATTCCCGAGGGAAGCCGTCTGGTCCTGGGCTTTTATTCTTTGGGATGCTTTTGATTACTGTTTAAATCTCTTTGCTTGTGATTGGTCTATTCAGATTCTTTATTTCTTCTTGATTCAGTTTTGAGAGGTTGTAAGAGTCTAAGAATTTATCTGTTTCCTCTACATTGTCCATTTTGTTGGCATATAATCCATTATATTTCTGTGATTTCCGTTGTTATTTCTCCTCTTTCATTTCTAAATTTATTTATCTAAGCTCTCTCTCTTAATTTTATTTATCTATGCTTTCTCTCTGTTTTTCTTTGTAAGTCTGGCTATGGGTTTGTGAATTTTGTTTATCTTCCCAAAGAACAAGCTCTTTGTTTCATTGATCCTTTCTACTGCCTTTTTTGTTTCAATAGCATTTATTTCTTTTCTGATTTTTGTTATTTCTCTGCTTCTGCTGACTTGGGCTTTCTTTGTTCTTCTTTTTCTAATTCAGTCAGGTGTAGTCTGAGATTGCTTATTTGGGATTTTTCTTCTTTGTTAAGACGTACCTATATTGCAATGACTTTCCCTCTTAATACAGATTTTTTTGCATCCCGTATGAGTTGGTATGGTATGTTTTCATTTTCATTTGTCTCCAGATATTTTTTGTTTTCTTCTTTAATTTCTTCAATGATCCATTGCTTCTTCAATAGCATGTTGTTTAGTCTCCACATCTTTGTCCCTTTCTCAGCTTTTTTCTTGTAATTAATTTCTAGCTTTATAGCATTGTGATCAGAGAAGATGCTTATTATTTCAATCTTCTTAAATTTATTGAGGCTGGCCTTGTTTCCCAGTATATGGTCTATCCTTGGGAATGTTCTGTGTACACTTGAAAAGAATGTGTATTCTGCTATTTTTGGATGGAGTGTTCTATATATGTCTGTTAATTTCAACTTGTTTAGCTTTTCACTTAATTCTACTGTTTCCTTGTTGATTTTTTGTCTGGATGAGCTATCCATTGATGTGAGTAGAGTGTTGAGATCCCCTACTATTATTGTGTTATTATTAATATATTCTTTTAGGTTTGTTAATAGCTTCTTTATGTACTATGGTGCTCCTGTGTTGGACGCATAGATATTTATGTGTTATGTCTTCTTGGTGAAGTGTCCCTTCGATCATTGTATACTGCCCCTCTTTTTACCTGTCTTATCTTGAAGTCTACTTTGTCTGATACAAGTATTGTGACACCTACTTTCTTTTGTTTGCCATTAGCTTGGAGTATCATCTTCCATCCTTTGCCTCTGAGCCTGTGTTTGTTGTTGGAGCTGAGATGTGTTTCCTGGAGGCAGTATATTGTTGGGTCTTGTGCTTTAATCTATCTCACCACTATGTGTCTTTTTATTGGAGGATTCAATCCATAACATTTAGGGTGATTATCGATATATGAGGGGTTAATGCTGCCATTTTATCACTCCTTTTCTGGTTCTCCTGCATTTCCTTTGTTTTTTGTCCTGTGTATTTTGGTCTACCAATCAAGTTATGTAGTTTTTTATGTTGTGATTCTTTATTTTCTCCTTATTTATTATTTGTATCTCTGTTCTGCTTTTTTGTTTAGTGGTTACCCCTAGGTTTGTATTCAAGATCTCATAGATAAGATAGTCCCTTTTCTGATGGCCTCTAATATCTTTGAACTAAACAAATTCAATCCCTTTTCTCTCACCCTCCTGTGTTGTTTTTCTCACATCTTATTCCATCTTGTGTTATGAGTTTGTGGTTACAATGACAAGATTATCTTTGTTTTTGGTGTTTTCCTTCTCTTTGTCTTTAATGCTATACTTGAGTATTTTCTATCCTACTCTGATTCTGTCTACCTATTTATCTCCTTACTCCATGCTTTGTAACCCCTTTATCCCTTTTCTCTTTTTCAGGTATGAGGGCCTTCTTGAGGATTACTTGTGGGGGGGTCTCATGGCTATGAACTCCCTTAGCTTATGTTTGTCTGGTTTGTCTGGGAAGGTTTTTATTTCTCCATCATATCTGGAGGATATTTTCACTGGATAGAGTATTCTTGGCTGAAAGATTTTGTCCTTCAAAGATTTGAATATGTCATTCCAGTCTCTCCTAGCCTGTAAGGTTTCTGCAGAGAAATCTGTTGAAAGTCTGATAGGGGTTCCTTTGTAGGTTATTTTCTTCTGCCTTGCTACCCTCAGTATTCTTTCTTTGTGATTCACTTTTGCCAGTTTCACTACTATATACCTTGCAGGAGGTGTATATACCTTTTAACATTGACATATTTCGGAAATCTTCTAGCTTCTTACACACAGATTTCCCTCTCTTTCTCTAGGTTTGGGAAGTTCTCTGCTATTATTTCTTTGAACAAGCTCTTTGATCCATTCTCCTCCTCTTCTTGTTCTTGAATACCTATAATTCTTATGTTGTATTTCCTAAGTGAGTCAGATCTGTCTTGGAGACTTACTTCATTTCCTTTTAGTGTTAGTTCTCTCTCCTTCTGTATCTGGAGCATTTCAACATGGCTATCTTCAATTATGCTGATATGCTCCTCTATGATGTCTGTTTGAGCATTCAGGGAATCCATACTTTGTTTTATTTCTCCCATTATGTCTTTCATCTCTAATATTTCTGATTGATTCTTGTCTATAGTTCCAATCTCTTTTGTGAGGTAGCTCCTGAACTCGTTGAATTGTTTCTCTACATTCTCTTTCAACTCGTTGAGTTTTTTGATGATAGCTATTTTGAATTCTTTGTCATTTAGATTACATATTTCTGTGTCTTCAGGACTGACTTCTGGGTACCTGTCATTTTCCCTCTGGTCTGGAGATATAATGTAATGTTTGATATTGCTAGAGGGAGTGGCTCTGTTTTTCACACCCTGGTGTAATTTGGTTTCAGTTACCACCTATCACCACTGGATGGGGGTCAAGAGCCATGTATTCTGAAGAAGAACCTTTTGTCTTCAGCCAAGATCCCAGTGCTGGAGCCACTGCTGGGTGGGTGGGGGGAGGGGTGTTTTCTCCTGGGTACTCTCAGGGTTTTCTCCTCCTGCTCTTGCTACCTGCTCTCCTGGGGTGTTGGCTTGATAAGGTTACCCCCTACAAAAGCTTTCACCCAAGTAGAGGGCTTCCCTCTAGGCCACAAGGGCCTTCAGGGATCCTTGATGTTCCTGGGAATGAACATCCCTTCCCCCATTCCTTGGAGGCTGCCTGCAGTCCTGGATCACAGTCTTTAGGGGAGGGAGCGAAGTTTTCTCTTACCCTGTTCCACTCCTCTGAGGGGGGCTCCAGCCTCTCTGCCCTCCATCATATGGCTGTGTGGGTCTCTCCAATGCTTTTTGGGCTGTGTTTAGCTGTCCTCTGTTGGAGTATGAATATTCTTTTCATTTTATGTTGGAGGGGAGAGATTACTGGGAAAAGTCACTCTACCATGATGCTGACATCAGCTGTCATGACTTTTTTTCTGCTTGAATTAATGATTTTCTGTTTATATACAGAGAAATGTTAACCAACATTTCTGTGATTGTCTCAACTTTTTGTGTCATAGATAATTTTAATATTCTACTTTCAGAAACAACTATCAATGTTTACCCTCTTAATTGGAAAGAGAAAGAAGTCAATCAATCTCTTTTGATATCAAGTTATGTTTTTTTCCCTCACATTTTTGGATAGACTGAAGAATATTTTGTGTGAATTAACGCTGAGGAGAAGGAAAAGAAAACTAGTACAAATGTTATTAAATATTTTTTGAAAAATATTCTAATTATTTTTAGTTTTTCACAGATCCTTTTTCTGAGTGTGTTTTCTAATCATGGCCCTGTCTCCAGTTTACTCATTGGTACAATAACATTGCATTATTGGCTACCAAAACTTTTTCAAAATCTGTTTCACAGACAAGCAGTAGAGCATAATGACTGAAAGCATAGGCTCTGGGACAGATTTCATAAGTTCAAATCCCAGATTCACTACTTCCTAGCTTTGCAACCCTGACAGTTTACAGAAGAGTTTCTTTTCCAGGGATCAGTCTCTCTCTTTCTCTCCCTCACCCATATAAAATGACAGTCAAAAAGGTACTTACAGCATAGAGTTATTATATGGATTATAAACATGAGAGTGTCTAGGACTAAACATGGTTGTCAAACGAACTACAGTAGTATCTGTAAATATTTTTTAAAGTACAATATCTTCATGCAATATGTGAGTAAAATAATACAATAAAACAGTGTGTTTTAATAAAAACATACATTACTAAACCTGGGCTTGATTATCTATAACTTGAATTGACGTTTATTGTGGAAACATAAGAAAACATTCAGTTTTGGTTTGTTTATATGTAATCTTTGCACAGAAATATTTGACTTTCAGGGTTGTTGTGAAGACTAAGCAATATAAACCATTCATTCACCAAAATTTTTAGTTTAATTATCTATTGATCTATCCTATATCATCTATGTACTATTTTGCATATTCTTTGAAACTTTCTAGATCATAAAGATAGAGTTATGAAAAAACTAGAGCAAGACCTCTCCATTAGGAGCTCTATTTTCACTGGAGTAGAAGGCATCATATGAAAAAAGTCTAGCTCAGAACATGACATACAATAAATGTTTGAGAATATGTCTATTTTCCCTGACTCAGCTTCTATGTTGGAGGCCACTGCCATGCATCTCTCCAGTTAATTATGGACAATGTGTATGATTGTTCTATATGAGAAGAAACCATGTGACAATACATGTCTTTGAAAATGAGGTGGTAAGTTCTAGAAGAGAAAATATAGTTTTATTCATGAATATATTCCTTTACACAATTGTACACACGTTTATTTCTTCAAAAGTGTTATTCTGGTATATCATACAGCCATGGCTCTCAATAGCAAAATCAGAGATTAAGTTATGTTCTAGATCTGATTTTCAGGTAATACATAAAGTATAGAGAATTTTTTTAAAGCTTTAAATGTTCTTATGACTATTCTATTGGTTAAATACCCTTCTTCTTAGGTCTACATTCAGATGACATTTTTTAATGGTTTTCTTCTACATATTTCTGCTAAAATTGGATAAAAATTTAAAATTGAAGTGAACACATAGTGCAGGTGAATATTTCATTCAATATTTGATAAAGTTAATAAAATAAACAGTTGCCATTACACTGCAAAATTGATTACTAGGGAATAACTAATTAACTGCCAACACTCTACAAAGGCCTCTGAAAGAGCTGGTGAATTTGGAGATTTCTGAGTACTTCAGCAGTGCTTAGGTTCAGAGATATTAAAATGCTGCAACCTCCAATTTCATTTTGACTGTCCTTGGAAAGACTCCAACAAATTGGCTAAAAAGCCTACCGCAGGAAGCCAAACATCTTATACAGTCTGAGAAGCAAAGAACATTTCTGCTGAATAGAATATTTCTTTTCATGAAAACACGGGTCTCTAATACACATCTAATAATGCATAATCTATCAATACAAGCATAACAAAGCTTTTAAAGTTTTAGCTCTTTACATGGTTTCTCTGCTGTTAGAGAAAATAATGCACTTGTAAAATCCATGTTATAGAGCACTGTGCATATTTCAAATGAGATAAAAAGGTATTTGTGTAGTTGACTATATTTGCTATTACAATAATGGCATTATTTTTTCAATAACCCACTTGAGTGCTATTGAGTTTATGATTCCCTTGAAGCTTTCATTTCCATTATAAACAGACTACTACTGAGTCTATTTTTATATTCACAATAATTTGAAATTATAAAACAAACAATTTTTGAAAGCTTTATTAAAGAAACACAGTACCAGCTAACCTATATTAACACCTATTTTTCTATAATTGGCCTGGATGAGTGATACCATTGGTGCACAGTATACAATGAATGAATCATATTCTGAGATTGAGTATTCTGTGACAAAATTCATATTCAATGTGATTCTGTAAAATGAGCCATTCAGTGGGACCTGGGTAGCTCCAAATTTAAGGTAAGTATATTTTAGAATGGTTTAAAATATTTAGTCTTCATACGATATATAACATTTTCTCAAAATGATCCTAAAAATAATTCCTTGATTCTGTGTTAGTCTTTGATTTAGGTAACTGTAATAATCAATAAAGGATAGGAGAGCAAAATTAGACTGAAATCAAATGCAACAAAAAGTATAGAGGGAGTTCTCTATGTGTCTCCTTTCAGCTTTTCATCTCAGGTAGTAAAGAGAGAAATAAAGTAGAATAAATTAGTGTCCATTGAACCTTGTTTGAATACTTGACTAAGGTTGTGAATTTCAACCATCAAAGTTCAAATTTTAAATGTTTCTATTTGAGGAACTGTGGGTGAATGTGTGTGTGAAAGTGTGTGCTAATACATGTGTTTATGTGTGTGTGTTTTCAGAAAATGGAATTTTTCTTAATTGGTACATCAAGTAAAAAAGTAAAGTTTCAAAATAATAAAATCACATATGAATTCTAAGTGGATTTGATAAGCATTCTAATAGAAATACCTCCTACATATAGAACGCAGTCATGATTTGGTCATAATTACAAACCCATTCTCATTAGAGATTCATAAAAGATCACATATGTCTTGTTTGTCTGTATTTCATTCCTGTTCCTGCCATCTTGTTTCTTGATCACTGCCCTATCCCACAATGGATTTCAAAGAATTTTTGTCTGTGTCTTAAAATCAAACCGAATTTTCTCACTCTTCCTTTAACATACCCATTTTCATTTTATATACTAACTCTTTCCTATACATATCCTATTTTACAGTTTCTATGCCATTGTTAATTAATAGAGGCTATATCTTACGTAATTGGTCTACTGACTGCATTTTGGGGAGAATATTTCATTAAGTGTTAATCACGTTATTCTTTGGATCTGATTGTTTTTGGCTTGCTTTTTAATTTTTTTGTTCAAATTTGCCTGCCAGATAATCAGCTGTATTATATAACAATTTTTTTGAGTTTTGCATCAATTACCTATTGGCTACCAGGCAAAGAACAGACCTGCCAGAGGGTACAAAAATAGCTAAATTCATCCTAGGTTTAAGGCAGCAATACATTATACCCTCTAGATTGTGCCTTTGGGTCTGCAACTATTATTTTTCTGTTTTGTTTAGTTCCTACTTTTACTTCTTTTATTCCTGGCTATAAAACTTCCCCAAAGGTCTCTCCTTTTCTCTTTACTCCTTAATGCTGAAAGATCCAAAGCATTCTCCTTGTAGGCATATTAATGATTAAGAATATGCCTCTGTATCTTGCATGGTGCCTGGAGGGCGTTCCACAAACTGTGAATGGCATTATATTTGGGCATAAACTTAATTCCATAATTTGATACCATCTACATTTATAATGACTTTTGCATCAATACATACACATAGATTAAACGAGATAAACCATATTTGCATAGTTCAGCTTTCAGAAAAGTGAAATTAAACATTAAAACTGTGTACTCTGAATAGTTAACAGCTATTAAGCTTATATAAAATTGAAAAACAAAAGTGACTTCAACAAAAAGAAATATAATTTACATATCAGAAAAGCATTCCATCTTATATGATTTCCTCACATATTTGAGGCAAAAAAAAAGACACACAGAAACACACATAATACCAAAGCCTAGCACGATTTTAGTAACAATTTGTAAATTTACAATTCTGCTTATGGCAGAATTATCCCTTAAGGTTTTGATTAATGATAAGAGAAAGAGGTAAGTCAAGTCTTATAAAAATAATTTGAAACAATTTTTTCAAAGATTGTAACATCATTGTTTTTAGAAAAACTGAGCCATAGTCTTTTGAAAAATAACTGTATCGTCAATTGATGTGTTATCATGGTACATTATTAAATAAAGTAGAAACAGCCTTTCATTTTCTTAGGGCTGGACCTACAGACTTGAAAGCTTCCAGAAATTAAGATAAATGATCATTTCGAGGGGAGAAATTTTCCTCTTTCAAAAGATGTATTAAAAGTTTTCTTACAGATATTACTCGCTTTGAGAATGAAGTGTCTGTGAGGCTTGTCTAAAATTAGGAAATGTCAGATAAACTCTTCTCATTGTAGAAACAGAGCGGAACAACTATTTCACAGTAAATCATAATTTCACTATCAAGTTATGTGATAAGCTCTTCTGTATTACTCAGTAAATCATGAAGTGTGACAATAGGGACACTCAATAAGCTCCTAAGAACTGCATAATAAATCATGAAATTTCACAATAAGTTGCACAATAAGCTCCACTGAATTAGTCTCTAAATCATAGGCTTTCACAATAAAGATATAAAAATTTCTTTCTTCGCCATGTCTACTGTTATTATGGGGCATCTATCAGTCAAGGATAAAGCTCACCGTTAACCTGAAATCCTTCTCTTCCACATTAGCTACAGCCGTATGTTATTGAGAAAATCAGGTTTCTTTATTTATGTGAGAAGAAAAGAAAAACTATCCAGTCCCATAAAAATGTGCAATATAATAAAATTAATTCCAGCAACTACTTTAGTTCACATGATTGTGGTAGAGAACTCATCAATTTAGAGTAGATATTATAAAAAATGTACTTAATCTAGGTTAGTACTTAAGTACTTAGAACAAATGGTATATATGAATACATTGAATATTATTAATGACAAGGGAGAGATTACATTAAGTTTAAGTGGGCAATCACAATTACAGAAAATATGTGATGTGTGTGTAAAGAGAGAGATTTAGAGGGAAAGAGATCCTTATATACAATTTTTTAAAGGTGTGTTTATTCTCTGATTTTGAAAGTTGTGAAATATATTTAAGCTTTTTATGATTTGGAAATTTATTTGAAAGATATAATATGACGTGAAATATAAGTTTAAAGATCACTAGATTTGAATCCTAGTTTCATTGCTTAAATGATATGTAACTGAATATAACTACTTATATTATGTTTATTAATGTTTTTTAAGATAATATTTTAAGAGAATAACAAAAGGGAACAGGTTTAATAAGCATATGGGGAATTCTCCACTAAATATTACTTAGTGATTATTTAATCTTTGAAAAATTAAAAAATTAAAAAGTCAAATACATATTTTTAAATTTTCATTTTAAATAAGTGTTTTAAGAAAATTAATGAGATTTGTACAGGACCACAAGATTTGTCCATGAGAATAATTTGTTACCTAGCATTAGAAAAACTTGTTACCCCAAATAAGATAAGGCCGATACGTCAATAATAATAAGAACCATGACTCCATATGCAGGATAGGAGGACAGGAGTGGCCTTACTGCAAGTGTAATTATCACTGGGGAGAGAGTTCTGGAATTTAGGCCTTGCTTTCATGGGGAAATTTGTGAAGTATTGTTGATCTATTAGAGTATTGTTGAACTACTAAAGCACACACACACATACATCACACATACACAATAGTTGAGTTACGTTCTGATAATCTAGACAAATTCTTTTTTATCTGATTAAGTGGCTGAAAAGAGGGGAATGCTATAGAAGATCAGGTATATTCAAGAAAAGTCCCTACCATTCCATCCATCGCTAGTACATTCTTTGATAGGAAGAAGACCTGGATCCTGAAAACATTCTTCCTTGGGTCCAATTATGGGCCAGTATAAAAAGCTATTTCCTTCTTTATTTCCTACACCAAATAATTGGAGTTTCCCATCTCTTTGTTGCTTTCCTTCTTTTATTTTCCTTTAAAGTCCTTCATGTTAAAATGGCTCAATTCAGTGGGCCTACATAGGCTCTTCTAATTCCTCTAGAAATCACAATTTAAATGCCTCTTGCAACAATTCTTAAATCCTCTCACTTGAAAGAATTAATAGGAGAAAATTTGTTAATTAATTTATTCAGGTTTCCATTGTATCAATTTATATCCCCATAAAATAGAGATGATCACACACACACTCACATGCACACATACTTCAAAGAGAGACAGGGGGAAGTATCCAGGATGGTATGATACAGGGCTTGAGATACTTTTTTTAAACATAAACAGATGAATGTCTATGTGCTGTTGTGTTTATTATATTAAAGGAAAGGCTAATAACTAGCTTTGACATCCACACTCGTTACATCTTTTTTGTTTTGTTTCTTTTCTTTAAAAAATAATCTGATTTCATCATAAAGATAAGCAAACACATAATATAGTTATGTGTATTGATCACATTTTGTTTTCCATTATTATAATTAGATAAGTTTTCAGAACATAGAAATACTAGGAATCCCCTGGTTAGAAGTAAAGTAGCACACCTCTAAATTGCAAATACATGAGTTGAGTGAATTTTATGTAATTATAGCATGTAAACTCAAACAAAATTGAGCTACCTTTAAAACTGTGTTTTCTGAAATCCTAAGGAATATTAGAAAAATTAATATGAACACAGTATGAATTTATTAATCATTTTTTATGATTCTTTGAAAAGCTTTGAAACATTTAAATAAAGCCCACTCATTTTCATTGTAGTGTTAATATATCCACACTGCAAAATATCAAAACCTTGAAGGCAACACAAAAATTTTAAATGAATGTCTTATCAGTCCATGTAGATAATATTAATTCCAGAAAAGTAATCATAGAACACAGCAGGAGTTGATCTCAAGAATATTAATGAAGAAAATGCCATAATTAATATTCTCAAAGTCCCACATGTGGTATTTCTATTTGGGTGAGACTGGAAAAGATGCCAAAACTACAACCTTCAAATTTTGAAAGATTTTATTTTAGTTTTGCAAATATGTGGAACATTACAGCACTTTAAAAAAGTAAAACAAATCTCCTTATTCAAAATAAATATTTTCTCATTTGCATTTAGTTTGAAAATTTCATTCAGTATAACGGATCGTTAAAATTCAGCCCATACACATCCGGTTCTGACCTACATAAGCTGGCTTCATTTCTCCCAGGTTCTCACTCTTACGACTGAAATGTCCTGGATATAACATAATAAACAAGCATAGGAAGACTTTGAAATTTGAAAAGAAAAAGGTAGAGGTCCTAGGCACCTAGAGACTTGAGGAATATCCTAGCAGTGAAGTCCCTGGGTTTCGTTTTTCTTTTCCACATCTCCTAGACAAGGCAGCCTAGAACCAACAGCACACACACACACACACACACACACACATACACAGAAAAGCTCCAAGAAAAGCCTTTTCTTCTGAGTTGAAGTATGTGAAAATGGTGGCCCAACAACAGAAAACCTTTTGGCAATATTAGCCCTGCTTTATTCAAGTACCACCAAAACAAGCATATCCTACTTATGGTTTGGGTAAAGCCAAGTGAGGAGCAGACCTTCAGCCTCACCTGCTTTTTTGATAGAAGCAGGCAGTAGTCAGCTTCCCCCACTGGGTGGTGCAGGCTGACTAATTGGGGGTTGATCTTCCTGTGGAAGTAAATGGTGCTCAAACCATTCCAGGGTAGTGTCAGTAGAGTATAGTGATGAGCTGAGCCTCCACCCCTACTCTATAGCAATGAGAGTCATGAAGTATTATAATGGGCTAGTTACCACTGCACTTCCTCACCCCACTACACATGGTCAGCAGGCTCCAACAGTAAGCTGAACCTTCTCATCCACTTGGCATTGACAAGACTGAATTCAGGGCTCCATGATTCAAGGCTAATCAGAACACCACTTGTCCCCACCCCTGTTGTCAGCTGATTGAAATGGGGAGCTGAGTCTCTACCCCTACCCGGCATCAAAAAATGTAAAATGAGGAGATGGGAGATGGGGCTAAATGGTACTTTAATTCTACCCACCTTCTCTGGCACCAGTGGAACTCTGTAAGGAGATGAATTTCTGCTCCTACCCTATAGCAAAAAAAATTGAACAACATAATGAAACAACAGGATCTAATTGATATATAAAGAGCATTCCATAAGCAATAAATAAACTTCAAGGAATTGAAATTATACACTAGACCACAATAGAATCTAACTAGAAATCAATAACAAAAAGACCACAGGGAATTTCCTAGGCAATTAGAAATTAAACAATACTCTACTAAAAAATACATAGATCAAAGTGGTCTCAAAATTTCTCAAAGGAAATTTTAAAAAAAATATATAGAGAACTAAATGTAAATGAAAATACAACACATCAAAATAAGTGGGATACAGCTAAAGGCATACTGAGATGGAAATTTATAGCACTAAAATGCATACATTATAAAAGAGGAAAGGTATAAAATCAATAACCTAAGTGTTTACCTCAAGAAACTAGGAAAAAAGAACATAATAAGCCCAAAAGAAGAAGAAAGAATGAAATAATAAAGATTGGGAAGAAATAAATGAAATTGAAAAGGAAACACAACAGAGAAAAAAACCCACTTCTTTGAAAAATTTTTTTATAAAACTCTAGCAAGACTAACAAAACAAAAATACAGAGAAAATACAACTGAAAAATAAAAGGTATGAAATAGAGATATCACTATAGACACTGTAGTCATTGAAAGAACAATGAAGAGATACTAGGGAAAACTTTACACTCATAATTTTGACAACTCAAAAAAACCTACAAATTAACACAACTCAACCATTATGTAATAGACAATGTGAATAGTTTGAAGATATTAAATTTACAATTAGAAATTCTTGAAAAAAAAATCTCCAGGCTCAGATTGCTTCACTGGAGAATTCTGCCAAACATGTAAAGTAAAATTAAGGCCAATTTTCCACAATTTCTTGGAGAAAAATAGAAGAGAATAGAATACCTCCCTATCCAATTGTGAGGCTAGTATAACCCTGATACTGAAGCCAAATAAAGATGATATATTTAAAAAAAAGAAAGAGAGGAAAATAAAGCTGCAGACCAATATCTCTCACAAACATTGAGAAGAAAACCATCAACAAAATATTAGCAAATCAAATCTAGCAATGTACAAAGGAATTACACTGCATGACCAACTTGGCTTTATTCAAGTTACGCAAGGATTTTTCAACACTTGAAAATCAATCAAAGTAAAGTGGGATAAAGAAGGAAAATCATATATTCTTATCAAGATACCCAGAACAAATTCTCAAACCTATTCATGATAAAAGAAAAAACTTTCTGAAAATTAGGAATAGATGGGTTCTTCTTTGCTTGATGAAAAGCATTTCCAAAACACCTACAGCTAACATACTTAATGGTGACAGTTGAATGACTTCCTCCTAAGACTGGGAACAAGGCAGGTGTGTGTGCTTTTGCCACTTTTCTTTAACATAGTACGGGAAGTTCAAGCCCCTGTAATAAGAAAAGAAAAAGAAATAATATGTATACAGTTTGGAATGAAAGAAATAAAGCTGTCTCTTTTTGCAGGTGAGATGACTGTTTATGTAGGTAATTCCAAGCAATTGACACTCACACACACACACAATCTCCTAGAACTGGTAGATGAGTTAAGTAAAGTCACAAGATACATTATCGGAAGAATGAATTTCAAAAGCTTCACTTTCATTCCAGAGTTACAGCTATGCAAGATGTTACCATTGGAGGAAACTGGCTGAAGGGTATATGGGGATTCTCTTTCTGTGTTATTTTTCTCAGCTGAGTTTGAATCCATAATTATCTCAAAAAGACCCTAGAGTAAATAAATAAATGAATCCATACTAATGCCTTCACAAGTGCAATATATTACTGAAATGTAATTTTTAACGTTTGATGTGACATGTTTTTTTAAACCCTAGGAAAACCAATTTTATCTACATTTATTAAGAAAATATGCTCTTGAGAACTTTTCACATTTTGTTATGTACATTATGTCATTCCTTCATCATGAGCTCACACAAAATTTAGCAACCAATGCAAACTGATGTGTGACTTGCAAAAAGGAGTATCTGAAACATTTAAACCAAACAAAAACTTTTGTTACAAAAAGTTATTGAAAGGATGGATTTCAAAGATTTTGCTTGTATTCCAGAGTGGAACTGACTCTTTGATCAGCGATTACTTTTTAATGATTTTTCTTTCTAATCTTTAATGTTACACATTCATTTTTATTCCAATAATTACAAAATAAGTCTGTTAAAAGCTTTTAATTGCTTCAGGACGACCTTGTGCAAATAATCCCCTTTAGATGTTACCTGTCAGCGTCCATAATCCTGCCTCCACACCAACGATTTCAGTTCATTTAATATTTGGCCATGATATTTCAGATATCTGCAGCATTTTGGTTCTCTTAAAAATGAACATTGTTCTATTTGGTGCTAACTTTTCTTTCTTTTCTAAAATGTCTTATGAATGGTGTGTATAGTAAAATTATCATAATTATGTGAGGTGAACGACATCATTTTTATCTTTCATTGAAAATCAATTTTGTCTTCCTGTTGACCAGACCTTAAGTTTTACTTACTCTCATTCTAAAAAAAAAATCTGATATCAAGCCAAGTTTAGATGAGATGCCCTGTGAAGTAATCAGGCCTTATACTGAAGTTCGGCCATCACAAAAGATCCATAAAGTTTGTGTTACTTATATCCTTGGAAAATGTGAATTAAGTAATTGCAAATCTTAAAAACTTGACAGTGTTATTTATGCTATTATGTTGTGTCATTTTAGGTGGCTGGTTGGTGATTCTAATACTGGGCCAAAGACAGGAAAACGTCAATAGCTTTGCATTATTTTATGAATGGGTGATTCACAGCCAGAGGTCATTAATGTGCATCGAGTACAAGTGACAAGCCTAGTTTCAAATGTAAGAGCAACATCATATGTCCAAATTATGTATATTATTTGCCAGTTTCATTTGGGATCAGTGTTACCAAGGTAGTGGACAGTTATGCATATTCAAATGGAATAAAGAAATGAGGTTTGAAAAAATAAATTTTAAAAAAGATGCTGAATTCTACATGATTGTAGATTACATCAAAGTCATACACCATCTTTGTTAATTCTTTGTTTTAAAGATATTCCATCATTTATATTGCGTTACTCTTTTATTGTGAATCAGAAGTTGGAATGTATGCTTCTGTGTTATCATTGAGTGTATGTGTGTGGAAATCAAGGTGCCTTTTGAATAAAATCTCGTGTACCAAGTTTGAACAGGGTTTTATTTCTGATGAGCTCTGCAATCATCTTAAACTCATATTTAACATCTAGAGCTAGTAAATAATATAAAATAAATCATAGGTTTTCCTAAAGGCCAGGTAAAACATTTCTCCCAGGAATGAAAATATTCTATAGCTATAATGAAAATGCATTTTTCTTTCGCTCACATATTTATATCGTGGTCCTCAAACCTTACAGAATTTCCAGTGCATATATCGATTTTAAGATAGATGAAGAAATTTTGTAAATGAATACGAGGCAAAACATGATTATGCAATTGGAAGTTAGCTTAAATCAGTGGGCCTACATAAACAATAATGTAGGTAGCTTATGTGCTTAAGAAACTTCAGAAACCTGCTCACTTTGCCAGAATAGCTTCCCCTTCAGCCAATTTTAGTCTCACATCTATTTCATGGGGAATTTTTCTCTTTATCAAACTGGGCGCTTTTCCAGCTAGATAAATCTTGTCATTACAATGCAAATGTGAGAGAATTAGCATATGTTAGACAAAGACGGGCCCTTTAGAAAACAGCTAGGGCCCCAGTTATGGTAGGAAGACAAAGGGGTCCCAAGTTAAAGTGCAGGACTCCTGTGTGCCAGTGATTGGGCTAAGAGTAATGTACCAGAGACAAGACTGACCCTATTCATTAATCTACCTAAACATCATGGCCTGCCATTAAACGAATTCTGAAAAAATACTGAAGAATATATATAGTTTAAGGCAGAATGAGTAAGTTAACTAATTACTCTAATTTTTCTGTGAATTTTTAAAATTAATTCTCACTAAAAGATGAGACTAGTCAACAGAAACTGATATCAGAATTTAGGTAACCAATTTCAGGTCAAGAAAGATAGATTTTTTTTTTAAATAATAAAAGACTTTATTTTACATTATTCTACACTCTTTTCCCCACAGATCCTTATCTTTCCTTCATGGTGAACTGCACGTGTGTAGCCCCTATACCTCTTGACAGGAACTATTTAGTGTCCAAATTAAATTATTCAGATACATTATATTCACATACAGTCCATGAAATAAGAAAATATAAGCATGAGTGTATTGTTCTGATGAGTATGCAAAGAGGCAAGTTGACAAGTTTTGTCATGCATTTGAGCAATTATTGCCAACCTTTGAATAGACAGCATAAAGTAGGAAGGTGGTATTTTTTTCAATCTATGCCAGGTAAATTTGGTCTGTATACATGATGCTTCATTAATAACTCTGCTGCTTTAATAATGTTATAAGTGGGGGAATAATACCAAAACAAGCAGCTTTTCTAAAGTTTGAATCTACAGGTTAAAGTGGTATTATCCTAAATTCTAGACTAATTATGGCCCTGAGGTAACTCATCATACCAACAAGTTTTCAGGTTGGAAGACTTTAGATTCAACCACAGGCAGGTGTTAGAGACACTCTTAAAGAAGACTAAAGATACGTCACAGATAATCGAAATGATAATTTTGCTTTTCCCGTTTCTAGGCTATTCTCTTATACTAATGCAGATACATACATAGTAAAAACTTTCAACCTTATATTTACCTTGGCTATGCTGAAAGCATGTTAGCTTCCTCCATGTGTGGTAACATATCTGAGATCTAGAATTGGATGGAAGCTCATGGGAGCTTCCATTACCATTCCTCCTGTGGGGCTAATAGCTTATCACAGTCTTTTGGAAATTTAGGTTGATAGATCACTTGGGTACATACAATAACCAGCAGTCAAAGCATGGCTTATTGGGAAGTGGAAAGGACCAAGAAAGGGGTAATGAAACTTGCTTGCTGCTTGGTGTCCCATTTTGCTTTCTGTGAACTCCCAGAATAGGCAGTCTCACGGCTCAAAAGAGTGTGTCAAGATGAACTTATGTCACAAATGTGAGAGTGGTGGACTAACCCAAGACCATTGCTTGTCTATTTCTCTATCCTCCAATTAGTTACCCCATCCAGAGAAAGCTTCATCTGGTTAAGTGCCATGGACTAATGGCAGCTTTCTCTAACTGGAGTTTGTTGCTCTTAAAGTGTTTTTCTAAATCCCTGTTCTACAGGAGTGAGAACTTACTGGCCACTCATCTGTTTCTCCGAAGGTTGCCTCAGTAGAGACAGTACTTATTCCACACGGTTTCATTTACTACTGAATTTAGCACATCAGAAGCAGAGAATATTGGCCTTTCTTCTGAGGTAGCAGTTTTATTACTTTTGTTTGCTTGAGCATTTGCTACTTAGTCTCATTCCTTCATTTCTTATAATGAACCAATTTAAAATAAAAAATAAGTAACACAAAATAAACTTTAAGAAATCAGTATTATACCATGCCACATGATTACTATGCAGAAGTAAGTCTTATACTGATACATTTTTTACTTGAACTCTTTAAATGTTTTATTGTGAAATAAAGTAAATGGGAAAGTGCATTGACTACAATTTATCTAATAATTATAAAGGCAGCACCCACGTATAACACTTGGGTCAGTAGCTTGTCTTTATGTCTTGCCAATTACAACTTCTCATCTCCTAAGCATGACTCTTGGAGAAATGTACTTTCAAACAATATGTATAAATATGAATTGTAAATTAAGCACTAACAAGCTAATAGAGCCTAAATTACCATTATCACATCATTTTATAATCTTGACACGTTCTAAGCAAAAGTATTACTTATCCCAATTGAACCAAAATGAAAGTGAAATTGTTTTTCATAAGACATCATAAATTAAAGAGTAGTTAATTTTAGAACCAAGTCTGGAACCCATTCTTCATGTGTCTCTCACCCATTTTTTTCCTGGACAAATTAGAAAGAAATATTGTATTGTGAAAAGAAACTGGATTAAGATACAAAGGCATAGTATTCTTACAAGGTCAGTTCTCATCTTAGCGTTGTGTACTGGGTAAATCATTTAACCTCTTGATATAGAGAATGAGTATAAAATGAGATGATATACATCAAAGTACCTAGTAATTTAAGTAACCATAAAAGCTATGAAATTCTTTTTCTTAAACTGAAATTCTAATCATGATACAAAATGATTACTAACAATCGTAATGATTATGGTGATAATAACTATCATATATTAAATGTTTATTGTCAGATGCACTAAATACTGAGCATATAGTTTTTGCTTAACCTCATTGATTTAGTGGTACAGCCAAGAGTGAAGTCCAAAAGTCCACTTCACCCATACACACTGCTTCTATCAGCTCCAAAACATTCAGCTGTCTATGATCTATCTATCTACCTACCTACCTATCTATCTATCTATCAATACATCTAGCTACTTACATATGCAGATACACAAATCTACACAATAAAATGAAGAAAAACTCAGTATGCTTTAATTTAAAGATAATCATATACATTGTGTATGTGCCCACAAATGTAATTTTTAATGTGAAAAGCCACCTTTTCTAGCTTAATTATTAAATTTCAATTATTTAAAAAGTTCGCACCTGATTAGCATGTGGAAAAGTTTTAGGAAACAAAATAACAGAAACATATTAATTTAAAAAATATGGCCCTAAAACTCTTCATTAAGAAAGATATTAAATATTACCCTGATAGACACACTATCTTTTATGTTGTTCTTATTTCAAGGACTTCTTTTTTTTCTTTAATTGAGGTCATAATAGTTTATAACATTGTGAAATTTCAGTTGTGTCTCCTTACTTGTCAGTCACCATATAAATGGGCCCCTTCACTACTTTTGCCCAACCCCCAACCCCTCTGGTAACTACTCAACTGTTTTCTTCCTTCCTTCCATCCTTCCTTCCATCTTTCCTTCCTTCCTTCCTTCATACGGACAGAACAAACAGTCAAATTTAATTTCATTAGTGAAAACTGTAAAACCAGCTAAGGTTAACTCGTCTATTAAAGTGATTTGGCCCAGTATTTACCAATATTGCAAATGACTATAACAAATGAATCTATGACATTGATCCATTCTTGAAATAGAATGATTACTTTATGAATTTAGGAATATCATTCCCTAAAATAACATGCAAAATTAGGGTAAAACGTATATTATATCCTTCTCCTTTATTTTTCTAGTGAATGTTTGAAGTTTCTTTGTATTTTGCCTTTATTCATAAGTAGATCAAACGAATATAATTAATTGTCCCAAGCTTTATATTCGAGGGTTAAATTGAAGAAGTGAAAAAAGTTTGAAAGCACACTTTGAAATATGATTTATTGTGTTTTTTCTGTGGACTTTGTGTGATTAATAACTATTTTTGAGTTTAAAAATTCCTTTACACAGTTCTTTTAACATCAGCCTTGGCCACCATGCTTGATTGAGATGGATATGAAGACAGTCTCTTTCCACATGACTCGACTCTGCTGAGTGAGATGTGAACAACGAGAACATTTGTTTTTTTCTTTCTGGTCAAACCTGCTTTAAATTGCCTTGCATAACTCATAAAGAAATATTCTCGATGCACCCAGACTTCTTTGTGTATTTATAAGCTCTGGTGCACTGCCATGAACCTTGTCTTAAAAAAATAATAAAAATCAGCTGATGATTCCCTTAAATTCTTGAACTTTATACCTTATTTCAGGACATTTGCCCCACTATTTTTAGAAAAAGAAACAAAGCACTTGATTCTGTACTCGTTTTTAAGAATAAGAATATAATAGGCACTTATCTTTATTTCCAAAATGTCTCTTGTTATTAAAATCACAATTTTTGACAACATTTTGTGTTCTACAATGGTTACAAAATATGGTTGATTGTTCTAATATGTACTTTGAAGTATCTCTAAATTATAGACCCATGACTTTTTTGGCGTTTAAAACAACACACAAACAAAAATGATTTGCCAATAGTTTCCTGGAGACACAGTTCAACCACGTTAACACAATCAATAGTGCTGGCTTGTTTTTCTTTCTGATACATTAGGCCTGTATATTTATTACAATTATTAGATCTTAGAAATCCACAACCCTCATGGACATTAAAAGTGTCATCCACTCACTTTTAACAACTAGATTGATGTCATGGTCATCAATGGGTAAAAATGGAATCACCCTAATTTAGGTTTAGTGAATTGCTGGAATAACTTCCCAATTAGAAAAAAGAAGAATCTTCTAGAAAGTCAGACATTAAATTCAATTGATTCTACTTCCTAAAATACATATCTCAAAAATATATGGCCCTTTGGGCTGCCTAGTGGCATAGTGGTTAAGTTCATATGCTCCACTTCACCACCAGGGGTTTGCTGGGTCGGATCCCGGGTGCAGATCTAAACACCACTTATCAAGCCATGCTGTGGCAGGCAAACCACATAGAAAATAGAGGAAGGTGGGCACAGTTGTTAGCTCAGGGCCAATCTTCCTCAGCAAAAAAGAGGATTGGTGGCGGATGTTAGCTCAGGGCTAATCTTCCTCCAAAAAAAAAGAAAGAACAATGGCTCTCTTTTTGTCCTTCGACTATCTATTTTTATAATTTCCAAGCAAAAGTTCAGTATCTCTTCTGTACACATAGAGGGAGCACTGTAAAAAGAAATCATGGACCATGGCTTCATTTTGCCTAGATTCAAATCCCCAGGGTTTATTGCTGTGTTAAAGCACTTGCTAAGCATAGAAAAGGGGTAAGTACTGGTAGTAATTGTAGACATATATGATTGCTTATGTTATCTAAATAGTATTTTATGCTAGGTATTATTCAGAAACTAGTTTTTTATATACTTTCAAGTGTATGTCTAGGTGATTTTCCTCATATTAATATTTATATATCATCCTTGTGCATGCCTCCTTTCAGCCTATACATGACTATTTCTCAAGAGTCACTATTGTAGAAGCATAAGCACAAAATTAGGTGAGTAGAAAAGGAGCATGTGATTTTGGAGACGGGAGCTCAGAAAACAATGGAGGATATCTTTTTAAACTAAGTTTTGAAAAACATAAAGCATAGTCAATTAGTCAAATAATCTCACTTGCCAAATACAGTAGAAATAATTTTGCCACTTTAGGAAGGTGAATTTGAAAAATGAAAGCGCTTGCAAGCTTCTTTGGTTCATTCATTCATTCACTTACTTTTCTGATTAGTCAAAAATATTGATTAATCTCCTGTTATATGTCAAACACCAGGAAAAGAATTTATATACCAACCCCATATAGCAAATGAGAACATATGAGTGTAAATATATACATATATATATCATATTCATATATATTCATAATGAGGAAATTGTGAAATAAAAATTTTGAAATAAAACTATCTTCCAATAGAGGCAAATAGAAATTTTATTTAAAAAATATCTCCAAAGAGAGGTGTGGAATGGTATTTAGTCACTAATTGTTATTCTAACTATATGGAAGAGGGAATAATCCAGATCTATAGCTTAAAGAAGTATTAAGAGTTAGGCAAGGAGACAAATGGTAAAGGGTATTTTTATTTTCTTAGAGGTGTGAAAAAGCAGATTCTCCTTCAAAATATTGAGAAATGGTTGAAATGTAGATAGTGGAGAAGGTCTGAAATGTGCTTAGCTGGGTAGGAAGTAAGCAGAAAGATGCTCACTTGTTATGCTAGATTAGTGGGATCATTATATTTTCATTTTCGGAACAATACTCTAGGTATAAAATAGATTATGGATTTGAGGAACACAGTCCAGTGACAGTACCATCTATATTTATTTTATTTAACAAAACACTTTCATGGCATTTACCATGCTTCAATGACTTCAATAATGACCTACAAGTCATAGTCAATAGTCCAAACATCATCCTAAGAACAAGGTGGAGTAAATAAAGATCTCCAAGGAGAGGAGTGGCTGAGTCATGTACTGCCTTTAACTTGTTATACTGGTTTCAGTGTTGAGAATTGTAGCAAGAAATAAAACAGGGGACCAGCCCAGAAACTCAGGCAGTACTCATGCTTGGATAGAAGTCAGCCTGCCTTTATAAAATGGGCAAATGGGCATGGGGGTGGTAAGAAGTGAATGGATATTAAATACGTAATGTAGGTAGAATTGATGGTAATTGATGGTTGTCTAGATGAGAGGAATAAGAAAGGGAGAAAATTCAGAGTCACTGTGCATTTATGGCTTACATAAATGGTCAGCAATGATGTCCTTCACAAAAAGACAAGCAAACGAAAGAAAGCAATACAGAGGATGGAGAAATTAGTTATGTTTAGTGCATAGCTAGTTGGAGGTGATTGTGGGTAAATGAAATAAATATTTCTAATATGAAATTAGATACCACTCTGAATCATATACCAAAGAGAATTTGAATGATGTTCAAGTGTATCAATAGTAACTGAATATTTGAAGTGAATAAGAATTATCAAACTCTATATATAGAAAAAAGAAAATACGGCATACGAAAAACAAAACTGTAGTAGCAGGAATAAAGGGGAAAGAGAAATAGCAGTCCCTAAATTGACCTGATAAAGGTAGACCAGAATCGAGAGGAGGATCTAGAAATTGCAGTGTCATTAAAGTAAGGTAAGTCAATGCGAAGAGGGTAACCAACTCTGTTAACGATACAGAGAGATTACAAAGAGAAGGGAAGGAAATCAGAGATGATCTTTATTTTTTAATATTTTTAAATTAATAGTAAATTATTTTAAGGCAAAGATTTAATGTTGTAGACTAGAGTTCCTGCAATGTTCTTGAAGCACAAAAAAGAAACAAAGTCTATGAAATCTATATTTTTAGGTAGACAAATAGTAATTTGATAAAATATGTGTATGATCTAGAAGTTTATCTTCTCAACAGGAAAATCATAAACATTTATGATTGAAAAACAGATATTGTGTTCCCTGGTTATACTACTGTAAAGAAAACAACGTGTCAAAATTTTCAAAACATCTTCTCCAAGCTCAAATATTTCCATTATAATATAACAAACTACATCTTTAGAGAAATTTGACTCCATGTTTATTATATAAAATGTGTCCTATGAGCCAAAGAAATGCTTTTACATGCTATCATCATGATAGAAATGGGCTATATAACATGAATCAAATGTATTTTTGGTATGGACTTGACTGCAAACTTTTCACCCAATTTTAATTTATACAAGTAGCCATATACTGTGGTGATTGAGGTTCTGTAACACCTCCATATATAAGATATTCATATCCATGAATTATGGACTGATTATTTTCTGTGTCTATTTATATTGACTCAATTATTTAGAAAAGATTGCAACCAGTATCCATGATGAGGTTCAACATGGTGATAGAAAATTGTAAAGAGTTTATAACAAAATAATGAACATTCTGTGTTAGAAAACCTTGTATTAAAAACTATACATTTGGGGCTAGCCTGGTGGTGCAGACGTTAAGTTTGCACATTCTGCTTCAGTGGGCCAGGGTTTGCTGGTTCAGATCCTGGATGTGGACCTATGCACTGCTCATCAAGCCATGCTGTGGCAGGCATCCCACATACAAAGTTGGGGAAGATGGGCAAAGATATTAGCTCAGGGCCAGTCTTCCTCAGCAAAAAAGAGGAGGATTAGTGGCAGATATTAGCTCAGGGCTAATCTACCTCAAAAAACAAAACAAAGCAAAAAAACCTATGCATTCACATGACGTAACAGATTATTATAAACCCAACAAATTTTACTCGCACTTTTACAATATCACTGTATTTGATTTGTATCTGAATGACTGTGCTGACTTCAGATTGAATATTAGCTTTCAATTCCTTCTATAACAGACATGATAATTTACCAGGTTTTTGGTTTCCTAGTAGCTTCTATTAAAACATAATGCTCCTACATTATGTTGCATCATTCATTCTTATGATCTAAAATATAATTTGCATAGAGAAATTATATTTTAAAAAGCACATGACTACTGAAGGGGTGCCACGGCACGTTTGTAGTCTTTGTAATATTGAGTCAAATCCTTGAATATATATGACATAAATGTCTAATTAACCTAGGCCTTTCTTTTCTTGCACTGTTGTTTCTTGTCTGTTTGAACCATGGGAAAGTGAAGGAGACGCTGGATGGTTTAGAGTCTACACTTAGATTAAAGTTAAGGAATTTTCGGAAGACTCTGAAACCATAATCTCACAAACTAAGAACTACCTTTTATTTTTTTAAATTTGCAACTCAAGATTAAGAATAAGAAGGAAATAATACAAAACTAAACTTTCTCTTAGCAAAAACAAAGAAAATAACTTCTGAATTCACACCAGAGTCCATTTGGTATGTATGTAGAAGTTGGAAGGTTAGAAAATCACATGTGTTTGGCAAAATAAAATGCAAAGTTCTGTATAAGGTAGGTTTATTTCAGGTCTCATTCAAACTGAGTTTGAGGGAATTTTAAAATATTCAAAACACTTAAGTATGATATTCAGAGACAGATACATATCTTAGATCATGTTAGACCTATTTACACATCTTAGATCATCTTACAAATAAAATTAAGTAAAGTAAACTTTCTAAATGTTAGTACATAAAGTTGTGTTTTTTTGAGGATGATAAGCCCTGAGCTAACATCCAACCCCAATCCTCCTCTTTTTGCTGAGGAAGACTGGCCCATCTTCCTCCACTTTATATGTGGGACACCTGCCACAGCATGGCTTGATAAGCAGTGCATAGGTCTGCACCTGGGATCCGAACCGGCAAATCCTAGGCTGCTGAAGCAGATTATGTGAACCCAACTGTTGTGCCACCAGGCTGGCCCCCATAAAGTTTTACCTAATTTATTTATACATCTAATCCTTTTTTGGATATCTCCAGGTAGATTATAAGATTTGTAAGACATATAGGATTGTATACGGTTTATGGGATTAGCATATATAGAATTCATAAGATTACAAAATTATAGAACAAGGGAAAATACAGTTATTTTCCCCGCAAAAAGCAGATTTTTCACTAAGGGCAGATTTTGTTTCTCAAAAGAAATTAAATCCTCTCTCCATTTATTTGCATATTTTTTCTCTTTGAGAAAAGATTGTCTTGTGGAAGGATAAATAATTTCTATCTATCTCAATTTGTTTGAATAGAAATTTTTGAGATTCATACAGCAAAACATTTCATTTTATTATTATCTTTTAAATCTATAAATCAATGCCTATATTTTATAGTCTGCTAAGAGAATGACTGTTTCAGATTATAGTCAAAACTTTCTAAATTTTCAGACTCTCTGATAATATCTTTCCCAAGATTAGAGAGAGATGTCAGTAAATAGATATAGATAGAGATATGTAAATGTAGATATATACTATATACATGAGATATATACACTATATATATAATATATACATATGTACTATACATATCTATATATATATGACAAATGTCAACTACTGTAAACCTACTTTCCAGAAAAGACACTGACAGGATGAAAATTAATTTTTGCATTGTGTTTTTATACTGAAAAATAGAAGAATCAATCAATAAGAATCTCATACCATGTCTAAATTAGATTTAAACTGGTTTTATATCATACTTTGAATATTTTTCCTTGAAGATATCAAAAGATAGCAACAACTTTTTTTTGTGGAACATTCTGATTCATTGAATGCCTACTGACACTTCCTTGCTATCCCTCCAAGAAGCATGTTTATTTTTTTATAGAGAGGTAACTTTAGTTCAGTATTTTATTTAAAACCATTTCTTTAAAATATTTGATCTATTTGTACCAGTTCAACATATCAGTTATGCATGCTGAAACTAACAAGTAACTGTAACCCAAACTTTATAAACATATGGCTTTTCAGAAGCTGTTTGCTACCAGATGGAAGATTGCATGTTATGCTCATGGTAATTAAGTCCTAATGTCTTCTGGTAAGGCAGAAATTTCTTATAAGCAAAATTGTCATTGGCATGCTCCTAAATAAGCCATAAAGTACATTTAAGGCCATCCACTAACAAGTCTGTCCTACCTGGTTTTTCTGCCAGCAACAGAACGGATCACAGCTTCTTGGCTGAGCTCTCTATGAAGTAGCTTGTGTTTAGGGCACATGCACAAAACAATTTCCATTGTTTCTTTAAATACTGGAATCACACTCAGAAAATTGACAGTGTCACACTATGAGAGACACAGAGGACTGAGCTGAACTCAGGCAAAGCCATGTTAACCTCTCCTATCTCATTTTCATTCCACGGCATATGCTCATTGAATAAAATAATTCACAAGTCACTTTAAGTAC
The DNA here is from genome assembly GCF_037783145.1 of Equus przewalskii. Lineage (NCBI taxonomy): Eukaryota > Metazoa > Chordata > Mammalia > Perissodactyla > Equidae > Equus > Equus przewalskii. Next base: position 60,016,187 of record NC_091846.1, read on the forward strand.
TTATCTCTGTTACATTACTATTTTCTTCCCTCTCTCCCTATTTTCCTTATTTTCTTCCTTTTTCCTATGTCTCTTGTTTTTTAACACTTATCTTTCAAACATGAAAATTAAGTGTATGGCTTGTCTGGCCTTAAACTCATTTTTGTTTTTTTAATCTATGGCATGTACAAATGAGTATTTGGGGTTTTTATCTTTTCTACCCGGGTGGTACCTAATCAACTGAACACTGAGTTCTTTCATCACTGTCATGTGGTAAAATAGATTCCCATTTTCTAAAAGCTGCCTTTTAGAACAAGAAATTATTTTTTCTTCAATTAGTAGTTAATGTAGGTTTTAATGAGCTAAAGAAGAACACATGGTTTATGTATCAATACTTTTCCTCAGTGCTACTTCTCTTCCTACCGACACCTTCCACAATGGGCAAGGAGGCAGCTGGGACATAAACATTAGGGAATATAAGAAATGATGAGAAAGAGAATTGAAAACGTTATCTGCACAGACCATATCTTAAGGCAGGTCTGTGACTATTGCACTAAAACTGACTATTGTTTTCCTCTCTACTAACTCCATTACAGAACTTGTTGCAACACATTTCCAAGCCTATGAGCCAAGAGGAAATCACAAGACATAGGAGACACTCTTTAAATTTTTAAGCAAAAGATCCAAAACATGTTTTTTTTTGTTTTACTTTTCTAGCAACAAAAAAGAAAAAAAGGATTATCAAAATAGGTTTTTTGGTATTTTATGGACAGTTACTCAGGTATCTAATAATCCTTAAAAAAATCCAATTTTCATTAGCCCAGTAGCTTCCATGTCTGACCAGTTTTTCTCCTTGTGGGAAGGAACAGAGTTCATACATGAGCCATGAACATGCCTCATCCATTTATGGTCTTTCTCACTTAGCAAGAGCAGTAGGAAGAATTCACACTTATATAAAGCTTTTCAACATAAAATTACAATTGGATATGTGAGCATATAGTGGAGCTCATTGGCCAAACATATGATAAGCATTCAGTAAATAACAATAGCAGGTTGCCAGGAAGGCAAAACAATTATAATTTCCAAATCCCAGACTGAAAAATTGATTTTACAGAAGTTTGATAGTAGATGAATGACAGAATGGCTCCAACTCAGATTTTTTTCTCTAATTATAAAAATAATGCATAATGAGGTAGAAAAATATTTTCATTATAATTATGCATTGAACTTTTCTTTTTTTCTCTGTTTTGTACTAAGTTCTTTAATTGTATTTCCTCAATCAATTTTCATGAGAACTCATTTGGCAGGTACAATCATATTTATGCTATGTTAAAAGAAGCTGCCTTAGAGAATTTAGCAATTTACTGAAGGACACATAGCTGTTAAGTATAAAAGACATGAAGTCAAACCAAGTACCAGGATCGTGGTACCACACATTCAACCACAATATTATTCAATACATACTTATGTGTTTTATCATATTAACAATATTAGCATATTAACATTTTACATATTAACATATTAACATAGCTTTCTGTTATTTTATCAGTCTCTTTCTCTCTGCCTCTTTTAATTTTTTCTTCTATGCATGCATTTAAAATCTACTATTGTATACCATTTTTGAAAATTCATTAATTATAATTTGCTCTTAATAATACTTAAATATCTTACTAAAATATTTTCCAAGATCTCTGGCTATATTTATTTTAAATTCTGAGAAAGGAATTTACTGAAATTTAACTAGTAGAAATATCCCTGTTTCCCTCCAAAGATTTTAGAAATTTAGATATATAAAAACGGTTACAGACTATTATAATAGTCTTTAATATTTATATTAATATATTTTACATAACACAATAAATATTATGTATTATATACTACATATAAATATAACTTATAGTTAATAAAATGTATTATATTTTAATAATTTGCATAACATGACTACTATTACTATTATACACAAAAACTATTTATGTGTGATAGTATCTGTTTCATTCATAATCAACACTGTCATTATAATCTTTGATTTACCTTTTAATTGAAAAGTAATGTCCATTTGCTTTAAAAATAGAAAGTATACTTAAGAGTAAAATTGAAATAATATATACAATGTTTAAATTTGGGGAAAATGTTTCTGTGTATAGAAAATTACATTTCTGTTATTTTTACTTTATTTTGTAAAAAGTAATAAGCCTGAGATTATGCTGCATATACTGTTTAGTAAAATTAATTTGAAATATTTTATAACATTATTTAATGCAATTCAAAAGTTAGAAGAACAATATAATAAACTTCTGTTATAAATTCCTTAGATTACTGTAAAAACCACATTATTAAAGATTGACATGCCTGATCTCATTCTCCTCCTCCATAACCCATATTCTAATGTTGTGTTCATCATACACATGAATGACTTCATACTCTTACTACAAATACAATAAATCCCTAAGTTATATTTGTACTCAGTTGATATTTCTTTGTTGATAGTATTTGCTAATATTCCAAAAACAATGTTGGATACTGATGATGGTGGTTGAACATGATTTCTTTTCCCTTCTCTGTTCAGAACCAGTAGAACACAGACAGTCATCAGAATACACTAGGTACATTAATTCGGGAGTCCAGTACTAGCCCCACTGCAGAATGCACTGAGGTGTTGATTTTCCGACTACACCAGATATTGATTTATCCAAAGACAGACCAAGAAAGTGGAGAACGTCTCTGTGCCTATGTTGGAAGGGGCTAAGGAGGGAAGTGGGTTAAGCCTTACCCTAGTTAACTTAAAGATGGCAGAGGAAACAAAGACTTGTACCTGATCTCCATTAAAAATTTAGGACCAATGCAAAGGAAACAAGAGTTATAAAAGTGACCATGAATGAGCAATAGCATATATTATACAAATCTAGCTCACTACAGAAGTACAAATAAATGAAAGTTAGAATTTCGACAATAAATAAACTCTCTGCACAAGCATTGAAAAAATAAGTGAATGGCCCAAATTTTTCCCAGTATCATAAGTGGTAGGTGAATATATTATTAAAAGTTCCTCAATATTTCTTCATGTGAGAGAAAATGTTGTTGAAAGTTCCTCATTTATGGCCCACTGACTGGACTTTGAAAAGAGGAACAAACGGTGCCTGCAGTGCCATCCATTTGCAATTGATAGACATTAAATTTGGTATATTACTTAAGAAAAGGAATACAATAAAAATAAAGGATGCTGGAATACTTCAAGGAACTCAAGTTAAAAAAAATGGTTAAGCATCAACAATATATGTGCAGAGGACCTTGATTGCTGTCTGTGTATCTCTCTCCATGCCTGCCTCTGCCTCTCTCTTCACTTTCACTCTTATAATTATTTTTATATCGTTTTCTCCTGACTGGGTTCTGGAACTCTCCATTTGTATACTTCACACATAGGTAAATAAAAAGAAGACCTCCACAAAGCTTTGTGTGTCACAAGCCAAGACACCTAATTCGCTCTGAATCTTTGTTTTAGAATTCTTATTAAGAACTCAGTTCCATCTTAGGACAGTTTCCCAACAATGGCAGATGTTAGGAAAATATTGAAAGTATACTAATAAGAATAAAAGGAAGGGGGAAGGCCAAGGCCTAAAACAGTTGTTTTGGGCATTTAACACCATATTTCCTTGCAAATCTGTCATCAGACAACCAACATAAAAACTCAACCCTAACATTACATATACTCTGGTAGTTATAAATCATTTTTAAACATACTTCTATCTAACTCATTCCAATCATCCCACACAAAATGCAAAAAAGTCCAAAGGAAGTCCAAGTATTATAACCAGAGGAATGAGATGTGGTCACTGTTGCGAGTTCATACACACTTGCTTTGGTTTTTGTTTTAATGGTTCGACAAACTATTGTCTTAATGACTATATTTTACCAACTCCAAGTACCACATATGCAATAGGTAAGTTAAAGATAGATTGCTTACAATTTTCATATTTACCAAATTGGAAGATGAACAGCTGCTTTACAATGGCCTTTTATACTAGAAAGTATATTATATGGATAAGGGCTCTGATGCGAATGGAAGAAGCAACAAACAACCGATTTATTGATTCTCCTCCCTTTTAAAAAAATGAATACAATATTGTGGAAGAATGCCCAGTTGTGGCTTATTTTGCCTTAGTTGACTAATTTCTGCGGATCCCTGCACCTAAGATTTTCGATAAAGAGTAACATTAACAATCCCATGTTCACCACACTTGGTGTTTTGTTGGAATCATAACTCCCCTAAACATCACTTGGCTTTTTATCCATTTCATATTATGGACTGACTTATTAAAAGTACATTTCATAAATCTTCCTAAACATGCTCTTAAATCCCCGAAATTGCTCAAACCATTAGTCAAACCTGGCTAAGTTACTCATTTTTAGCAGGAAATTCTGATTACATTTTCACCATCTTATCTATCCATGAAATACTGCTGCAAAGGGCATGAATTTAAAAATTTTTAAGATGTTTTTATATGGTGTGACTAATATTCTTTGAAATATTGCCACAAACTTCTACACGCTTTCCAATCCAATGCTGTTTGAACCTAGTAAAAAAATAGATATAGGGCTATCAGGGTAGAATGTAGCACTCACTGGAATCACTGGAAGAACTTTAGAGAAGGAAACGCCTGTCACCACTCCTGAAGCTCCTCTTCATTCCAATGCACAAGATTCCAAAAGTTCCCAGCAAGCTTTCTAATTTTAGGTTTAAAATACTGGATGGGTTTGATTCATCAAGTTTCATGGTTGTGTTTTTCTTTTTTTAGATCAGTTGATATATCTAAAAGTTTCCTCACTTAACAAAGTCATTTATTTGTTCTATTACACAGAAAGCATTTCAATGCAGGCCACTGGGGAATGGTGTGTCTCTCTCTTCAATAAAGCTTTCTTGAAGGCAAAAATTCCAAAAAGGGATCCTGAGCAAGTAACACTATAGATATCCACTACAGTCTTTTTTTTTTTTTTAATAAAAATATATATCTTGGGATGTATTAGTTAGGGTTCTCTAAAGAAACAAGACCAATAGAATGTGTATTTATGTATATAAACAGAGATTTATTTTAAGGAAATGCCTCAAACTATTGTGGAAGCTGGCAGGTCCAAAATCTGCACGGTAGGCCAGCAGGCTGGAGATCCAGGGGAGAGTTAATGTTACAGCTCCAATCTGAAGGTAAACTGCAGGCAGAATTTCCTCTTTCTTGGGGAATCTCATTCATTTTTCTCTTAGGGCCTTCAACAGATTGGATAAGACCCACCCATACCATGGAGGGTAATCTGCTTTGCTTAGAGTTTACTGATTTAAATGTTAAACTGTTCTACAAAATACCTTCCCATTGACATTTAGGCTGATATTTGACCAAATATCTGAATATCATAGCTTAGCAAAGTTGACACATAAAATTAATCATTACAGATGTTTTAATATAATTCTCAAATATTTCATCATAGAATTTTAAAGAACCTGACAATTGTACCTTAACATCTGTGAAACTAGTATTTCTCATATTGGAGAAAAAATTCATTCTGGTTTTTGAAGCATAAACCTTAAAAGATCCAAATTACTGAGTCCAAATTTACAGGCTAAGTTATAGGTACAAACGGGTACAAACAGAAGGAAAAAGAAACAGTTGTTTCCCAAGTACTTTATCTTTCACAAACGGTTACTGTAAAAATTTTAAAAGTTTCAGAATCTGTTCCGGTATAGAAATATGGTCAAAGGTCTTCTGTAAAATAATCATTAAAATATAAAGAAAAGGGAAAGGTGCCAAGATGGTGGCATAGGTGGACTCTGAACACACCTCCTCCCATGGACACAACCAATTTACAACTACTCTGGGAACAATTACCCATGAGAGAGAACTGAAAACTAACTAAAAAGAACCCGTGCAGCAAGGAGCAGTCCCGATTGAGGTATAAGAGGCAGAAATTCCTTTCTGGAGAGAAAAAAAGCCACCTTCTAAAGCCATAGCACTTCAAGGCTGGCTGGGAAAAATCCTAAAGTACACAGCCTTCACTGTATAAGTGGAGGAGCTGAGTAGGGGAGCATTACTGCTATAAGCATCCTTTGGACTCAGCACAACCGAGACAAGTGTTATAATATCTGGCTTTGCTGACTACTAACAGCAATGGGGAATAACTCCAGAAAAGCTATCAAACATAAGGGGGAAAAAGCCAGTTCTTAAAAGGCCCATGCACAAATTCACTAGTTTCAGAGAGCAACCTAAAATAATCAGAAAGGTGCATAGTCCTTTGGTGAAAACAGACTCACCTGATAGGCTCTGGGTGCATCTCAGTGAGAAGTGAAACCTCTCCAGGGACTGAAACATTGGCGGCAGGCATTCTTGTGACCTGATACGGAAACAGATGTGACAGATGCCATCAGAGTTCTTCCCCTGGCTTGTTAGCCCAGGGTCTGTCCCACCTACTACAGCACCAATTTCATCCAGCTCAGCCAAGGTAGGCAGCCCACTCTACGGACTGGCCCTACACAACAGCAAGCCCTTGGGCAACTTGTGGGCTTGCATAGGCTGGGTGTCTGGATCCTCTGCAGCCAGATGAGTGGGTCTTCCTTTGCAGGGCAGGGTGTGTATGAGGAGAGGATGGAGTATGTGGGGCATTGGTGGAGTGTGTGGGGCCTCTGCAGTGGAGTGACTGGGTCCACTTCAGTGGGTCAGGATGCACACATGGGGCAGGACTGCATTGATGGTGTGTTTGGCTCTGTGGATGGTGGGACTTGTTAGCTGCAGAAGACTTGTGCTTCTCAAACAGCCACATGATAGATCGACCCTACCTTCAAAGCCTGGAACAATTGGATTCTCTGGGGCCTGGGGTCAGCCCCACTCAGGTGCAATCCTGAGAGTTGACAACAGCCTTGAAGACCAAAGGTCTACAGCAGTTGTAAGCCCCTGATCCTAGCAAGCAGCCATGATGGAGGCCTAAGCACTTAACAGAACAACTGCAATAGCAATGTGCTGTTAGACCTTGCAACCGACTGTGCTAGGGCTCCCCATACCTGATAAAGTTACTGAAGGGTCCATAACAGCCACATGCAGCTGAGAATTACAAGCAGCTGGTCAATGGGACAACCTAGCCTCCCTGGGCACCTGCAGAAAGAGCAATTCTGCCACAACAGAGGGATACACATAGCCCACACAGGGGTCACTCCTGGAACATTTGGAACTGATGACAAGAGGGCAGCACACTGCTAGGCCTCATAAGGCTTCTCTTACATAAGGCCAACTCTCCAAGATCAGAAGACTTAGCAGACCCACCTAATATAGAGATATAAGCACAGAGAAAGAAGCAAAATGAGGAGGCAAAGGAATATGTTCCAAGCAAGGGAACAGGACAAAACCCCAGAAAAAGAACTAAATGAAACAGAAATAAACAATCTACCTGACAAACAGTTCAAACAGAAACTCATAAGGATGCTCACTGATCTTGAGAGAAGAATGAATGAACTCAGTGAGAAAGTCAACAAAGAACTGGAAAATATAAAAAAGAACAAATCAGAAATGAAGAATACAATACTGGGAATGAAAAAATCACTAGAGGGACTCAATAGCAGAGTAGATAATCCAGAAGAACAGATCAGCAGGCTGGATGAAAGACTAGAGGAAATTATCCAAACTGAACGGAAAAGAAAAAAGAATTAAAAAGAACAAGAACAGTCTAAGGGACCTCTGGGACAACTTCAAGGATACTAACATTCGTATTATAGGTATCCCAGAAGGAGAGGAGTGAGAAAAAGTGGCAGAGAATCTGTTTGAAGAAATAATAGCTGAAAACTTTCCTAACCCATGGAAGGAAACAGACTCCAAGGTACAGGAAAGACAGAGAGTGCCAAACAAGATAAATCTACAGAAGCCCACATCAAGACATATTATAATTAAAATGTCAAAAATTAAAGATAAAAATGAGAATCCTAAAAGTGACAGGAGAAAGGCAACAAGTTATGTACAAAGGAAATCCCATGAGGCTGTCAGATGACTTCCCAGCAGAAACCTGACAGGCTAGAAGAGAGTCACACACATATTTCAAGTGCTAAAAGGAAAAACCCTATAGACAAGAATACACTACCCAGCAAGGTTATCACTGCAGCATTATTCACAATAGCCAAGAGTTGGAAGCAACCTCGGTGCCCACCAAGGGACGAATGGATAAAGAAGATGTGGTATATATACACAATGGAATACTACTCAGTGATGAGAAAAGACTAAATCTGAGCATTTGTGATAACATGGATGTATCTTTAGTGTATTATGCTAAGTGAAATAAGTCAGAGGGAGAAAGTCAAATACCATATGATCTCACTCATAAGCAGAAGATTAAAAACAACAACAAACAATCACATAAAGACAGAGATTGGACTGGTGGTTACCAGAAGGGAAGCGGGGAGGAAGGAGGGCAAAAGGGGTGATTAGGCACATGTGTGTGGTGATGGGTTGTAATTAGTCTTTGGGTGGTGAACATGATGTAATCTACACAAAAATAGAAATTTAAATGATGTACACCTGGAATTTATATAATGTTATAAAGCAATGTTACTGAAATAAAAAAAAATGAACTGCTAAAAAAATAGAGAGAGAGAGAAAAAAAAAAAAGACCTATCATTCTTAATATAAAAGAAAACTTCACCCATCTCATAGGCCTGAAAAATGTCAATATTACTGGGTCTTACTTTTGGCATAAGCTTAATTCTTTTAGAAGCAAATGCAACATAACTGTCCTTAACTCCCCTAATTGCCCAGAATCCACCCAGAGCTAATGGCTAATTCCACCAGTTCCCAAGAAGACAGTCTATGTAAACCCCTAAGTTCCATTTAGGCTTGCCTTCCACTTCTATCTCCCAGTAATGTCCACCATAATTAAATCCATTAGCATCTAGAATACCAGGGTAGAGGAAAAACTGTTTGGGTTATAATAAAGGTTTTGCTCTGTCTTTCCGTATTGCATAATTTTTCTATCCTCAAAGATAATAAGTTGAGGATGTGTTGTTTCAAGATCTAGAATGAGAACTCCTGGAAATGGCTTGGTAATTTTGTCCAAGCTGGAATACTGTGGAGGAAGTTCGAATCTATGTGTTTTTTTTAAACAGAATGAAAAGAGATCAAGGTGTTTTAGGTTTTTATACCTGTAGTGGATACTCTTAACACATGTTAACAATTTAAGTTCAGATTGCACACTCTTGCCCTCTATCTTGCTCAGTTGATGTTTGAATGTGCAGATGTGATTGAAAAATTTTATAAGATTTTCATTTAGTTTTGTTATAATGTCCAAATTTCATTTTGTATTTGCCTAAGAATATCCTCTTTTTCATTCAGTAGAAACAGACTAACTTGTTCATATTAAGAATTTATTTCTTCTTTCTTACATTTTATCCTTTTTTTTCAGCTCCACTGATTTGCTGGCTTGCAAAGTTAATCATATTTTCAACTCATTCCACATTGTCCTTCAAGGGCTCAATGTTGCATTCTAGAATTTTCCTATTATGAGGATAGCTTTCTAAGTGGGATATATGTGGTGCTTCTGGTATTTAATGGAAAAACTGCACTGTGTACATAAAACCTCTAGGTTCTTTTCACAGAAAAGAATCAAAAGCTGACTGTACTTCTTATGTATAACATTCTCTTCCTGACTCTTCCTCTTGCTTCCTCTGATCTGGAGCATACCTTAGCAATTTCAGTCAAATTACTAAGCTGGGGTTTGCTCCTGAAGTTCTTGTCTGAAGACTAAAATGACAGACAGGGCATAAAAATGTGTCATTTAGATCCTTCCAGGACATATTTATGCAGGAGTGACAGAGCTGTGCCCACAGTTGATGGTCACTGAGTCTTCAAGTAATGCAAACAGATGGGGCTGCTAGACTCCTCTTGGAGGTCTGCCAGGGCTGTCACAAATTCCTCTGAGCCGTGAACAAAGATAGCACATAAGGTGATGCTCCTTTCACCATGGCCTACCTCTCTAGAGCTCAAGACCCAGCAAGAATTTAACATCACCCAGACCTCAAAGACTGTCTAACTTTAGGTTTCACTAGCCTCACATGCTGATGGCAAGCACTAAAGTCCTGCTTAGTTTCCTTCCCCTCAGCTCTGGAGGTTGCCGCCAATAAGGATCCACAACTTGCAGATCCATCACATGTCATCTACCTAGAGTTAAGTTCAATGACCTCCTTCTTCCAGAAATTAGACACAGGTCCAAGTAAGCGAATGATCATTCCTTTACAGTGTAGACATCTAGAGAATGCTACCTCAACCAATGACAAACTGCTGACTTGTATCAGATGACTCAGAAGAAGCTCAAGCTCAGGAAGCCTTTGAGCTGAGTGAAGTACAGGACAGAAACCTCAACACAAACCTGGTGCTTGGGTCCTGCATCAAAGGGGCACACTTGGCCCCTCTGGTGACTGGCATTCTGCCAAAAATGGCAACTATAGTCTTTTGAATGTCATCATAAACACACACATGTGCACACACACATTCATACTCTAATACAATCCAATTATGCCATGTAAAACTGAATTCAACCACAACCTACAGAGAGAGAAGTCTGTCTCTACTGCTTTCACCCTTGACCCAATTTCAGTCCAGAAATAAACTAGATTAATTGAATTAAAACATTTCATGTCAATCCTCTACACCAGTGATTTTCAATATATGGTCATTGGTCCAGGAACAAATTCTTGGTTCATACTCCAAACCTACTGAATCAGAAATTCTGGGGGCAGAATTCAGCAATCTGTATTTTTACCATCCCTCCAGGTGTTTCTGATGCACCTAAATTTTGACAGCCACTGCTGTACACAAAACCTTGCCGTGGTTTACTAAGAGTTAAAGTCAAATTCCTTGCAATGGTCTAGGACTTAAGGACTTTTTCTCCTTTCATAGCTTCTTAATCTCTTCAGATGCACTGGTCTCTTGGCATTTCCATGAATAAACCTGATTCTCTAACATCTCTTTACATTGTACTTTCTATTTCCTTTGCTCATATCTTCTCCTAGTGTTTCGTGTATTTCAACACCTCTCTCTTTACTGAAATGTCACTCTTCCAATGAGTAGTTTTGGATCTCCTGCCTAAATTCACATCCTCCACTGAGAATCTCTATCTTCATTCCCTGTTGAAGTTTTTCCTTAATATTCATCACTACCTACCGTACTACATTTTTAGCTTAACTATCTTGGTGACTGTCTACTCCCTATGTTGGATCCTGAGATCCAAGATCCTTGAGAACAGTTTTTTGTGTGGTTGCTTATTTTCCTTTGTTTGGTTCACTTCTGAGGTCCAAGAATATCCAAAACTGCATGTCACAATAAAAAAATTGGTGTGGAATAACTGAATGAAGAAAACATTTTAAGTAGAAAAAATAAAGGAATTTTGTCATGGTCTACATCAAATACAATTTTTAAAAATTAAAATATTTATTTACTTCATAGAATAACTGGATACACTGTTTTTTGGATTATATTAATTATGTCTATATTATTTCACAGGTGCACACAATTTCAACTGTCTGTTATCTACTTGGGATTTTAGAGTGGTTGATTTCAAGATAACTGTGTTTAGTACATCATTTAACTCATACTTGAAAGCCTTTATGTTTATAATATTTTTCTGTGTTTTATCTTTCATTATCCCTACATTTTATTTCCACATCTTTCCTTCTTACCAGGAAAGATCAATATTTTGTGAAATTTATCTCATTTGTTTGCTTTCAAAATTTCTTAAGCAATATTGGTGTTACTGCCTACAAACGTAGGTTCCTTGCCCGCCACACAAGAGGGGCCAAATAAAAACTAGAACACCAGGCTTATGGCAAGGAAAGCGTTTTTATTTCAGATGATATCAGATGGAAGATGAGAATGAGCTGTTAAATTTGTCTTGTTTCATTTCATCTCCACAAAGAGGGGAGGCGAGGGGTTTTAAAGGTTTGTGAGGAATGTGGATGCTTTTAGAGAGGTTGGGGGAGCCAGGGGCCTTGCTGGTCAGAGCTTTCCCATCAGCCTGGATGTGGCCTTAGGACACTGTCTGCAGGGAGGAGGCGGAGAGGATAAGGAACCCAGGTGGGTGACCTTGGCCATTTTTCTCTATGGCATATAGTGGATTGTGGAGCCAGGGAGCCAGGGAGTAAGCAGGGAAAAGAGTGCTTTGGTTTTAAGCCCATATAGGCCGAGTTTAATGTAGGGGAACTGATATCAGGGCCGGCATCATTGGAATATAACTGACTTATAATTTTATGTATTTTAATATATGTAGAACATTTCCCATGTTAGAGCAAAACATATTATTCCATTTGATAATTATTTCAACTGTCTAAAAGGATGTTCATAAAGATTGTACTACTTCTTAAATTTTTGTAAGAATTATTTTTATTCTAAGATCAATTTTCACTTCTTTATTTGTGAACTCTCTTTTATACGTGACTTACTCAGAAACACTCTAACACTGTGTATAATAAACTACAAAGCATATTAATGGCTATTCCCTAAAGAAGCTTTTTCAGTTCTCTATCTAATTTTATTATCTCTGAAATAAGGAAGCCAGTCTGAATTAGTGAAAACCACATGAACTGGGACACAGGAATTTGGATTTTATTGAATTTGCTGCCCACTCTTTTGGCCTAGTCTTTTAGTCTCACTGGATCTCAGCTTCCTCATCTACAAAATTAAAGCTTTGGATTTTAGACTTCAGTAATGTATCCCGATTTTGCCCTCTGTAAAATTGCAATTTTTTTCATGTTCTTTTACTTTCTTCTCAGGCTTCCCTGTAAAACATTGGTTTTCAAGCTGCTTCATTTCATTTTTTGGCTCCTGGGATATTTATTCCCATGGGCTGAGGGAAAAAGAGCTTCCTGCAGGGTATTTGATAGTTTTTTCTTGGTCAACCTGTTCACTGAATACCTATTCCTCATATTGGAGCTTATTAATGATTTTCTTTCATAATTCTCATCATTTACCCACTTTTACAAAATTTATCATGATCGAAAAGGACACATGAGTCAATTTATTTACTCCGTTACCAATTTGAATTCAAGCTGTTTTGTCCCTCAAAGTTTGCAGTTCAATGCACGTGTTCTATTTTCAATGATGATCGCAAACGTGTAGTCTTCCTTTTCTGTTTTGTTTTCTTTTACTTCAGGTGTGTCAAAGAAATTTCTTGGCAAAATTCTTCTTTAATTATTACTTTCTCCCAAAGATCATTCTTTTCCTCTTAATTTCACTTTTGAAATAAATGAAGAGAAGAATAAATAAAGGGACGGATGGTCAGTTTCATTCAGGATATTATCTCTACAAATATTAAATCAAATAAAAATAGCAGTGGTACATGGTCAGAGAACCATGGGAAATTACATTGTTTTGAATTTTTTAGGTGGTAAAAACACTTTAATGGTAAGTCTAGTGGATGAGAAAGTCTTTTATTTGCTAAAAGTAAAACAAAAAATAAGCATTTTATTTGTCTGTTAAGAAAATCCTTTGGGTTACAAAAAGTTTTAACTCTAAATGGTTTTCTCTAATTGAAATATTAAACACAAAAAAGAATAGGTGTTTTATATAGCTCCAAAACCCTGAGGTTTCAGCTATATAAGCAAGGAATGAAAGAAATATCATATTAAAAATGTATGAATTTTATTTATTTATCAGAATTATTTGGTGCCTTTTCTTTTGTAACTTCAATGTGTATATTGTTCATTTTCTAGTCTCAAGGTCAACTTTCCTCTAGGGGCACCATGGAATTTCCCAAAGTGTTGCTATTACTTGCTATTAGCACTTCCTTTGTTATTACCTCTGTAGATCTTATCTGTCTGCAGTTCTTTACTCAACTTGTCAAAGTGAGCCTTGCGTTTTGTCAACTCTGGGTATATCCGAGGGATAGAAGAAAAATAGAGAAACTCAAAAACGGAATATAGCAATTTTTCTCCTCATTCCCTAAATTTTACTCAGAATGCTGTCACTTATAATCCAAATGGTCGTGATATTTCCCATGTGGATAATGCTTTTACTACTGAAAAAACACTTTTTCACAAGAATTGCCTTTAATAAACAATAATTTTTACAGGGAAACATCTAAATTGTCTCATTTTGCATTATATTTGTCTGAAATGTTTGTATTTGGGAACTGTCTATTCTCCTGATTTCATGGTTATGTGCTAAACTTTTCCTTAAACAATTATGTGCTAAACTTGATGTATTTATGACTCAGACTTTATGACAACAGAATTTTTATCGTCATCAAAGAAATGAAAGATTAAATATCTATTTTTACGCACATCCACTCAGTTCTTCCTACAAGCAGTGGTGTTCATAATGAATAAGCTGATTATAGCTACTTTATCCAGAGTTTAACATTTAGTGTACATTTGTATTTGTTTAGAATTACATTTTAAAATGTAACCAAATATTTTTCTGAGAATATAATTATTATGCTACCTATAGTTACAATTGCTAGATAAAAATAATTCATTACCTTTTTTTTCAAGATTATTATATGCGGTGACTTTAGAGAAATAAATGTGATTGATGATAGAATGAGGGAGAAAAATAATGAAGTGATATAAGGTAAAATAACTGCACCTATGCATAGACCACTAAAGGAGGACAATTATCAACTTATGAAGCATGATGACTGATATATGAGAGATATGATTAACTTAATTGAAAGTAACCTGAGTTACCAAAAATCTAAAAAGAGAAAGACTGCATGCAGGACATTTTAGTTTCGGTATTCAAGCGTTTTGTGAAGAGGTGACAAGTGAGATAATAAAAGGTTAAGGGCACATGATGGCATGTGACTCAGATGCCATGAAGACTCAGGTTGCTGGGAAGAGAATTCCAGGCAGAGAAAGAGCTGGGGCAAAGGTCCTAAGTGGGAAAGGATTTCTGTTAAACATGAGATGGAGTTTTTCTTTAGTATGGAGAGATGAATAATTTATTTTATCTTCCTTCCTTTCTAATGCTTTGGTTTCTTTGTGATTTTTTTATATTGATTTGAAGACATGTTACTTATTTTACCCCTGGCTAATAACAACCATTTGAGAATATTACCTTTTTGTAAGCGCTGACTAAACTATGTCACATGAGTTTTATTGCATAGAGATTTTTAAAAATTATTTTCTCTCCTATAAATTAAAGATAATAGCATGCATCTTCTAGGATTGCTGTAAGGATTACATGAGTTAATGGATATAAAGGCTAAGAAGAGGGACAGAAATATAATTGCTCAGCATATGTTAGCTATTTCTCCCTCTTTATCTTCCTCTTTATTATTCTTAATAATATCCATCTTTTATTATGCATTATTGCATATTTTATTTTGTTTAGTGCACCCTAATAACTTAGATTATGTTCTTACATTTGCATTTTATGATTTTTGAAATCTAGTTAGCATTTTTACTCTGCTCTAACAGCCATAAAAACATTAGGATAACTACTTCCTCAACCTGCAATTCATTCATTCTGTATTATTTCTTGTTATTACCTCCATCTCCACTATCCATTTTAACTTTACATATGTTTATAAAAGTTGTGTTCTGTTCTCTAAGGGAAGCTATTTAGCATTCTCTCTATAGTTAAATGGTTTATTATTTATATTACTGTATAAAAAATTATTCCAAAACTCAGTTACTTAAAACAGCAAACATTTGCCATCTCTCAGTTTCTGTGGGCCAGAATTCCAAGTGTTGCTTAGCTGAGTGCATCCTGCCTCTGGTTTATGGTCTCTCATGAGGTTGCATTCAAGCTGTTCGTGGGTGTATCTCATCTCATCAAAGCTTTATTGAGAGATGTTTGAGCAGGATTCAGTTCCTCACAGGTTGTTGGACTGAGGCCCTCAGGTTCTGATGGACTCAGCTCCTTTCCACGTAGGCATCTCCTTAGTGCAGCTCACGGCACAGCAGCTGGCTTACTTCAGAGCAAGTGAAGGAGAGAGACGACCCAAGATGAAAGCCACTGTCTTTTTACCATCCAATCTTGGAGCTGATTTCTGCCATATCCTATTCTGTAGGAGGAAGTTACTAAATCCAGCCCATGCTCAAGGGAAGAGAAATACACAAGGGAAGGAAAAACACGAGGCAGGGACCATTGGAGGACTCCCCCTTACAGGTTGTGTATCACAAAGGGATTCAGTGCTCAGAGCTTGATCTTTCGGATCCACAGAGCCAACAACTTTGCATTATTTATTTTGGTTCATCTTGTATTTGCTCCAATTTTCCACCATTGAATAGATTCTCCTATTCTGAAGCTTGTGATTTAAGTTTTATATTTTAGGGATTGTGCCTTATGATTGATATTTTTCCCCCTCCTCCTCCAAAAAAGGATCATAGGTCTTACAGTTCTGGACTCTTTGCCTATTTTGAGATATTTATCCATTGCTTTTACCCAAACAACTATTACGCAGGTATAGAATTATTGACTTCTACTTTCCTTCCATTAGAACTCTAAAGATATCAAAGCGTTTTTTTATGAGTTTGATGCTGAGAAAACACTGTTCTCAGCTTACCCTCATTTCCATTGTAGATGATTTTCTTTATAGACATAGGTCACTTATGTACTAACGAAGTAGAAGGGGTGCAATGATCTGGGACAGCTAGAAATTTCAAATTTCCTAGGATATCTCATACCACTTTCTTCACAAGTCCGTCATGGCTTTTATCTTGGGGACATATTAATGACAGCTAGTATGGATGGAGTGATTATTAAGAGGCAGACATGGAACTCAGTAACTATTCTACCTTATTTTCATTACTATGAAAATTTCATTTGATACATGCTATTTCCCCCCAATTTTACAGCTGGGATAAGAGATCTACACTCTCTCATACAGAAGTCTTGGACCAGATAAGCTTTGGTATCCAAAATATTTCAGAGAGGTGATGTGACCCATCTGCCGTATTTTTGTCATAACTGCAGAATTATCTACAGCAGTATGTCTAATGGAACATAATAATAAAATATTAAAATATCTGCAGTAAAATATTTGGATATGTGCAGTAAATGGAGCTAATAGATATCCTAAGTGTCTTCATGGTAATTAGATTAAATTTTACCATCAACGAAGTTTGCACAAAACCTACACAATATTTTAGTGGTCAGAGCTTTTGAATTTTGGAATTGCAGATAAGGGGATGTTGGCATGTGAATTTACAGAGATATTATGCCCAAGGCTAGCAGTTGGCAAGTGGTTTCCTTGGGATTTCAAGCCATGTGTCAAAACTCCAAGATCACGTTCTTGAATGCTACGTGTCACTGCCTTAGAGATGCATGGTGATGCTCAGTTAGGGGACTCTTCTTCCTCTTAGGGTTCCTCCCACCAGGGCTCAAATGCTGATTCTAACACTTGCTAAATGTCTGTGACTTTGATCAATTTGCTAACCCTTTTGAAGCTTAGGTTTCTTCATTTGGAAAATGTGAACAATAATAGCTCCTTTTTCAAATGACCTTCATGGCATTAAACATGATAATCCATAAAAAAGAGTTGGTTGAATTTCTGCTATATGAGTACTGTTTAAGAAGAAATGCTGTTTTATGAATTTCATATTTAAATTCTGTGTATTTTTTCTAATAAGTTAATGTTGCCGGCATGGCTGGAAATCTTTCTCTTTTATCACATATATGCTTAAAAGAAGGACCAAATTTAGTGTGTTTTGTAAAAAAGGTTTTCTATGGATGATGTACAGCCAAAGAATAAAGTGTAGTCATGTAGATATGTAATCTCTCTCTCTCTTTATTTCTCCCTATACATGCTACAGATGAATCTTTGCCTTTGAAATAACCAGTAAAATAACCAGAAAATCAGTACAAAATCTTCCATTAGTAAAGTAACCAAGGGAAACATATATCATATCACATATACTATTGGACAAGAGTAACAAGGTCTTCCTGGCATGGGTGGATACTTTTGCTTGGTTCATCAATCTGGCAGTTTTGTTTTTCCAATCTGTGTGCAGATGCCTATGGTCTACATTGACCACAAATAAAATAACAGTTGAAAATAAATTCCATCCTGAAACTCACCACTATCCTAGAACACTCTTGATCAAGGTGAGATCAGGGGACATTTTGCCAGGCTGCATGGGGCAAAACTAATTTAAAAAAGAAATCAACAGTTTATACATTTACAATATCTGAAAACTATGAACTGGTAGCTAGGTCATGAAATCCTGTCAAGATATAGTCCTTCAATCTGGACATCAGTTCAGTGGTTTTGAATCCTTAGTAATATGTCCATTGCTCTGTTCAGTCCCAATCTTCAGATTAACAATTTATTCTTAAACACTACAGCTGAAAAAAATGCAGTCTGGATAAATAAGTCTAGAGTAATCTTCTCTTTGCTGCTGGGCTACCCTTCTATGGATGGATCTTTAAAACATAGTTTGTAACCTATTTTAATTTGTTTGTTTTTGGTGTGGGGAATGAATGCACAACAAAAGGGCTAAGGTTCTTTCTCACTTACTCCCCACCCTGGCCAGGCTCACTGTCATTGCTAACACTAACTTTAGCTTGACAAAAATGAATTAGCTTTTGCAGTCCAAACAGAAAATATTTTATGTTGAGCCATTTGATGATTTGTGACAATATACACACACACACATAAACCACATATAATATTTTTATTGATTGCTAGGCTCTGTTTTTTGGTTCCTCTGCTTCATAGTAGAACAAGTTTTATTGAAGGATATTTGTGATGACCACAGTGACAACTACCACACTTCATTATCCTTCAATATTCAACCAAGTCTCCTAAAGCTCTTATCTCAGGAGGCAAATGGTCTGAATCTCAAGATACACTTAAACCAAATGCTTCATTAATGCCAGCTTCACTACTTGCCAACTTCCTCACTAACACGAAAGCATCCAGAATGACTTCCACTACATGTGGATTCTGCTAACACACCCCTTTAAAGACAGTCATGTGCTATTCCCAATTCCTGGTTACAGTTTAATAATAGGACATTTTGCTATAAGTTAAAGAACTATAATTAAAATATGCATAACTAATATGATTGGGGAAACCAGCTGTAAACTAGTCAAATTTAAAATACTCATTTTGTACAGTAGTCTACATTCTTTATCTCTTTTGTTTAAATTCAGATATATTTAAAATATGAGAGAATAATTTGAGTGCTATGTACCTGCCACAGAGAATTGTTAATGTTGAAATTTTGTCACATTTGATATACGTGGTTTTATAAAATAGACACATTTCGTTGACTAAGCTAAGGAAACTCCAACTTTTTTTATCCCCTTCCACTTCCATTCCTTCCACTTTCCCCGAGAGGATCACTCTTTGGGAGCTGGTGTGTAACCTTCTCCTTTATGATTACATAGTTTTACTAATACATACAAGTGTATAACACCACTGTTTGTAAACACAAATTCCTGAAACAATCTAAATGCCAATTGATACCAGCTCAACACAAGGTTGACATAGGGGGAAGCCATATTGTAGAAAAGAAATCATATTATAACTTTGAATGACCTCTGACTAATTAACCTAGCTGGCTATAAACCCTCCAGGAGATCCACCTGCTCTGTAGATTTTATGACCCCTGCTTGTGCACATACCTCCCAGCTGTGATAAGATGATAACTTTGTTCTTTTGAGTTCCTTTGGAATGTGATGACCCCTGAACAGAGAGTCTATTCTGATCGCCACCATCAATGAAAACTGAAAGATCTGGTGTGGTGAGTCCTGGGTCAACATTCCTAACCCCTCCCCTATAACCCACTGGCCTATATAACTGCTTCAAGATCCTGGGCCCCTTTAAGTGGGTCTTTTGGACATTAGTCACCCATCTCCCCCTTGCTAGAAAGCTGTAATAAAATGCTGTTTCTCTGCCACCATCTTGCCTCTTGACAATTGGCTTTTGTCTCATGACAAGCAGATCGTGCCCTTTGTACAGTAACACAATCAATATGCTAACGATGATTCAAATTTTAAATCTATGCCCATAATTGTACATATTTATTATAAACAGATTAACTAAACAAAAATTAATTTGTTTATAATAAGTATAAATTATTCTCTATATTTATTGATTTTTTAATTACTATAATTATAGATAGTTATATTATATATATTATTATAATATATTGTATATAGTATAATTATATAGGAATATATAATATAATTATAAAGTAATAACATTACTATATTATAGATATCAATGAATATTAATAATTTACTGGTTGTCAATAATTGGTACAATGTAATTATTACTTGATATTATTAATATTATTGCTTTACTACTGTGTTAATAAATAAGTGTTACATATATATATATGTGTGTATGTCATTTTAAATGTTCCCAATACATAGAACTTTACCCTCTTAAAAATTCTTGGGTAGTCATATAGGAAGGATGCTTGCCAGGCATGCTGAATAATGCCGTCTGCATTATGGAAGTTTTACTGGAAGTTCTTTCTAAACTAAGTCTCTTATAACGTCTTCAGAGAGCATTCTTCAGAATGACCATTAACTAAAACTGCAACATTACGTTGCTAACAAAAGAAGTACAATTAGAATATGCTGACTGTCACTCAACTAAAGCCACAGAGTAAGAACAATTTGCTTGGCTGTCTCCAGTACTGTCAATTATGCTGACAGGGAAACATGGCAGCAATTTTTGTCAACTAAATTTATTTTCTGCTTAGCAAAGCTAGAAGTCATGTAATAATATCCATCTGGGTGACCTGAGGGTTAAAGTTTAACTGTATCTTGCTAAATAAATGGGTCTACCTCTAAATGCTACTTATAGATTTTGCAAGTCTCTGGTTTCAGTTGTAAAATCTCAAAGAAGTGTGAAATAAAAATTAAAGAAAATATTTTCAGTAGGATTTTCTGCTATTTACTTGTGTACTTCCCACTTAATTAAGGGAGAAAATTTATAAGACTTGCATTGCCCCATTTTAATTAAAAAGAAGAGCAATTCATATTCACGAGCTTAGGGAAATCTTTAATATTTGTAATCAATGAATTCTTATACCACAGAGAAAATCATGATATACATAGAAAAATAACTGGTTGTAGATTTCAAAGAAATTCAAAAAACCTTCAAATTCAAAAGTCCTTTAAATCTTTCTAAATAAAAAGTATGTGTTCTATGTTTCAATAATCACCTATTATATTTTACAACACCCAGAAACTGGTAAAATTATAATATTATACTATTATGATTTATCGTTATAAACAAAATGACATTTTACATTTAATTTTGTGGGCTACAACACAGTTTCTTTCAATATCTCCTCCTAAGAGGAGCTTCACTGAGCTGCTAACTGGGCAGGGTTGTCCTTATTTTGGCTTAAGATTGGAACTTGACCAAGGTGGTCAAAATCTAAAATGCAGCCAAACTTTGTATAAGCAATTGCAATTTTTATTGCCTGATCTAATCTGATCTTGTTTTCTTCTCTCTTTCATGAAAGTAACCTGAATGAAGTATAGATAAAAGGAATTTTCCATTTAGAAGCAGAACAATGAACATTACTTGAGCTCTGTTAAACTTGACCATTAATGAAGATGGTGTAGCTTGTAGCCTTATAGTCGTGTTTTTCTTTGGCATATATTTAATTTAATTTGGAGAGGGCTGCATAATTCTCTAAGGGTTCTGAATTTATATCCTTATAAAATTCCTTCTTGAAACCGATATATGAAATCTACTGCTTTTGTAACTAACAGCACTTATTAAATAGCCTTCTATCTTTATTATAGAAGAAAACAATGGGTTTTTAATAATACATCATAAATGGGAGAAAAATTCAAACCACAGGTCTATCCTGTGAGCAAAAGAGAGCAGGAGGCTGCAAAGTTGGTATGTCCTGTTGTGTCCTCTAGTCGGCATTTTTCTCCCCTAAAGAATCTTGACATCCCCTCCAAAATCCATACTAATATGTTTGGTCTCAAAATATCCCCCCATTTTTGAATAGTAAAAGGATAATATTAAGTATTACATTTTCTGTGTTCAACAAGTGCCTGAAAAGAAGATACGTGTCCAGGGGCTGGCCTGGTGGCACAGTGGTTAAGTTCGCAGTTTCCGCGTAGGAAGCCCAGGGTTCACCGGTTTGGATCCCTGGTGTGGACCTACACACTGCTTGTCAAGCCATGCTGTGGCATGCTTTTTTTTTATATGTGGCATCCCACATATAAACTAAAGGAAGATGGGCATGCATATTAGCTCAGGGCCCGTCTTCTTCAGCAAAAAGAGGAGGATTTGCAGCAGATGTTAGCTTAGGGCTAATCTTCCTCAAAAAACAAAGGTATGTATTCAATATAAAGAATCTTTCTTTAAATTACCCTAGAGAATATGCTTGGAATTAACATGTAAAAGTTTTAAAGACATACTACAGGATTAACCTTTAAATATTAGAATATCTCCTCTAGGATTGACTCTATATATGTAATTATACATTTATGTGGGGAAAATACAAAAATATATGCATTTCATAAAGAAAATGAATAAATGGAAACAAGTGAAATTTTAAAATGAAAATTTCATAGATCATCCTTACCTTCAAGGATTTCTCTCTGCTTTTATGACATATATACGTCCCAAAGTAAAGGATTATTTAGTTTGCTGTTTCCTTAATAATTGTTAAGCAAAGCAGAGGGAAGTGTCTATTATCTATTCTATTATATATAGAAAAATAAAGAAGAATATTTGGGAAAACTGCATCAAATCATAGTAACACATTGTGGCAGTCATTTCTTTTCTTCCCCGATTTATATGAAATGTCCAGACTATGCAATTTTACATTTTTTACTCTTAAATTACTTTATTGAGGTCATATTTGTTTATAATGTTGTGTAATTTCAGGCGTCCATTTTTATTTATCAATTTCAGTGTAGACTGCATCATGCTCACCACTGGTAGTCTAGCTTTTATTCATCACCATATATATGTACCATCTTACCCCTTTCACCCACTCCCCAACTCCTTCCCCTATGGTAACCACTAAATTGTTCTCACTATTCATGTGTTTCTTTATCTTCCATGTATGAGTGAAATCATATGATGTTTGTCTTTCTCCATCTGGCTTGTTTTGCTTAACATAATACTCTCAAGGTCCATCCATGTTGTTGCAAATGAGATGGTTTTGTATTTTTTATGGCTGAGTAGTATTTCATTGTATATATATACCACATCTTCTTTATCCATTCCTCAGTGGATGGGCACTTGGGTGTGGCAGTCTTTTCTAATTGCCTACCCATATGTTTTCCTTCCTTCTTTAGAAAGAATTTGGTTACTTTAGCTGCAGATTATATAACCCAGAATAAAGTACATCAAGAATTAATTTTTGTAGAAAGGAAGTAAAAGTCTATTATGCTTAAGCCTTTGTAAGTTTACACTTCCTGAAAGCAGAATGAAATTCCTAACCAGCACCAAATTGGGGACATGGAAGTTGAGTTCCAAAAGTAACAGAATGTTAAAGGTGGTTTGGTCCGGTGAAGGTGACGGATACATGTGTATTGAAAACCCAGAATTAGCAGGCTGAAAACCTGGTAACACTTTCAATTTGGTGGTCAAAATTAGTTAAACTCTTACCTGTTGATTCTTACAAGTCAGATAACCTGCTGACTGAAGTTACAGCATTAAGAAAATTAGAATGAGATATTTACAATATTAGTGCTTACTTGCTCCTTATTGGTTATTTCACAAAGTCTTGTGAGAGATGAACTCTGACTAAAGTTAAACAGTCCACAAGAAGGAGTGGAAGGAAACAGAACATTATTAAGAGAACTCCTCTCAATCTGTGGCTTACAATCTAGGTTGACTCTGAGTCCCATAATTTGGAATCTTGTAGAGTTGAGAAAGCCAATGCTTCTGTACTTAAAGCAGTTATAAGTAGTGACCATGAAATGGCAGCCATAAAAGTAATTAAGATTTTTTTCCCACCATAAAAGCTGGGGAAACTTCTGAAAAGATTCACTTAAAGATATGATCTGCCCCCCTGAGATTATTGCTTTAGTAGTTTCATATAAGCAGCCCTAATTTGAGTATTAGAGGCATGGGGAGCCCAAATATGACTATAAGTAAATGGCAAGATTATTGAGTTTTAGAAGCCATCTGTAGGTCAAGGCCTTAACTGTGGATCCTGTCAGAAAGTATCTTGGATACGAAAAATGCGTTTAAAAAGTTTTTTGTTATGGAGCAATTTAAACATACTCAAATGTAGAGAAAAATATGATAATCCTCCAAAGTATACACTACCCGATTTTAACAACTATCTGTATTTTGCCCTTCTAATAGCACCTACTCCAGTGTGCACACACTTTTATTTTTGCAGGGAGGAAGAATTCCTAAAACAAATCTAAGACTTCATAACATTTTACACATAAGTAAATCAGTCTGTTTCTTTCAGAGATATGACTTTTGTTTAAGAACCACAATGTCATTATCGACTAAAGAAACTTAACAGCTGTTTTGTTAGTATCATCTAATACCCAATCTGTGTTCAATTTCCTTTACTTGATTTAAGAATAGTTTTCTACAATTGGTTGCTTCAAATCACCATTTAGCCACACCCTTGCTCTTCATTTGGTTTAAGCCTCTTAAGCTCTTTAATCTTTAACAGGTCATCCTGATTTTATTTATTTTTCCTCAAGTCATTATTTGGTGAATAAACTGCTATTTAGTGGTCTTAAAGGATTTAAGAAATGCATATCATATTCAGTGCTTATATCCTTGTCATGCTGTTTATTAATTTCCTCTGTCCTCTGTATTTACTGTAGTTACAGCTTAAGACTTGATTAGATTCAGGTTCATTTTGGGGCGAAAGCAAGCATACTTCCTAGGTGGAGGTATGTAATTCCTATTGCATCATTTAGGAGGCACAGGAGGTCTGGTTTTCTTAGAGATATATGAGGTCTGGTTTTGCTAAGTTGAACAGTGGGTACAGCAGACATGTGCCAGATACAGCAAATATAAAGCCCATTATTATATTTTTATGAAATGGTTTTAGCAAACATTGATGATTATTACTGAAATCCATCATTTCATTTTGGAATGCAAAGTGGTGATATTTGAGTTCTGTCATTCCTTTCTATATTTAGTGCCTATAAATCTTCTCTAAAGATAAATGGCCCAGATCAACCACTTGGTTATCCTGAAGTGCATTCAGTAGAGGAAAAATAAAGTAAATGATTGATTCTTTAGCCTTTTTAAAATCAATTTTTAAATAATAATTTGGTGTGTTAATGACCTACATTTTTTACGTATCTTCAAGATATCAAAGGTTTTTTTGTATTTGATGAGTTTCAGTTTATTACAGAATTAAATCATTTTGTGAAAAATGCTGATATCTGTTCAATTAATCATCGCTATCTTAGACTGTTGGCCAAATGGTCACGTAGCCCAGAATTTGACTGTAAATATACAGAATGGAGGGAGATATTTGGCACCAACTGTTAGCTGGATGCAGTGTGCTGTATTCAAAGAATTTCACAAAATGGAAAGGTAACAATATTGTCCATTTTGGATTGGATAAAAGTGGAAGTAGAGTAAGTTTACATTGAGAAAGGAAACTACTCCATCCACTGGCCCCTGAACCTCTGAAAACGTAATAAATCCACAGAATGGGGAAAATATTAAAATTTGGATTAGTTATATGATGATCAGTGCAGGTTATTGCTAATGAAATGCCTCAATCCAGAAAATGATGAATGTGGTGGCGCATGGAGCCCCTTATGTTGCCCCTTCCACGTGAATTTTTTATTGGGAGCAGGTATATAGAAGATTTAATCAATGATCAGCAAGCTGGAATTAACTGAAATTTATATAATATGATACCCAACATTCCTCTCAAGATAAGGTCAAAAAGAAAAAAACAGTTAACCATATATTATTTCAAAGATTTGAATTCATAAGGAATATGGACCCTATCAGTAACATTAATACAATAAAAATATTAATAACAAAAATATTTTGGAAACTAAACAATCCAACTCTATAAAACAAGTGAGTAAAACAAACTATTATTAAAATTAGGAATATCTTGAACTAATATTAATAAAGTCCTCTTTCCTGTCATGCCTTTTGTTTTTTAACTAAATTCTCAAAACTTATATATGAAAAATTGTAGAGTATCTGGGTGTTATTTTTCTCCTCCACAGAAGACTTACTTTTTTTCACACTCATGTAGAGAACAGAAAAAATGTCGTTGATCCAGGTGACTGTGGAACAGATCTGATCTGCACTTACACCTAGGGCCTCACCCTTTCAAGTCTCCTCCTGAGAGCCTGGGGTGTTTACCAAGAGCCCTTCTCCTCCGTGGTCCCTGAACTTGATATTTGTCTCTACAGAACTGTGACACTGTTGAATCTCTGCTTGGCTTTTTAGGTTCTTAGCAGCCGTTTTATGCTTTCTTTTTCTGAGTCATCACCTGTGCTGGAATACTGTAAAAATAGAAAAATATCTTAGAGCAGTACTGTACTCCGAATGTTTGGGTCATTTCTCTGTGGCTTTCTTCTCTCCTAGGATATTGCCCTGTGTTCTTGGCTGTGTGGAAGCCATGAATTTTGGTGATTGCTCTCTTAACCCAGCAAGTGCTGCAAATACGGGGTTGCTGCTCTCTGTTGGCCTCTGTGTCCTGCACCCAGAACTGGCTAAAGCTCAAAAAGAAAAAGCAACAGAGGATGCAGGGCTCATCAATGCTTTACCCTTCCCTCTAGGATTTTGACCCACAAGTTCTGGCAGCCTTTGTTGTTTTATAAATGCCTTCAGTGATTTTTTTTAAATATTTTATTCATCTTTTCTAGTTCTTTTCAGCTGCAGGTTAGTCTCATGCCAGCTACACCCTGCTGTTTTGTGATCAACAGCAGCTTGTGCATTTGAATTTCTATATACATTTTATATGTGTATGTGTGTTTGAATATATATAAATAGACATATAATTTATATGTGCATCATTTACCAATTATATATGTAAATTCATATATGGTATATAAATAATACACATATATATTTTTGAGAGCTATAGCTTCTGGTTTGTTTGGTGTTTCTTGTGAGGAAGATTGGCCATGAGCTAACATCTGTGCCAATCTTGCTTTATTTTGTATGTGGGATACAGCCACAGCATGGCTTGATGAGCGGTGTATAAGTCAGCACCCAGGATCTGACCTGGTGAACCCCAGGCCTCAAATTTAATCATTACACCTCTGGGCCAGTCCCCTAGCTTCTGTTTTTTAATTGTATGATAGAATAATTGCTTTTGGATGTAAATATGGATTAAGGTCACTTTGTAATCAATTTTCCTTATATTTCTGCCCCATAGGTTTGCTTATTTAATAAGAACTTAGTGTTGGGATTTTTTTTTTAAACCACAGTACTGTTCTATGTTAAAATTGGTGTTCATATCATCACTGCAAAACAAGTGATTTATATACATTACTAAAATGTTAACAGAATGAAAAGTGCATTCATAACAATGACTATTTCCAACTTTGATAAATAAACGTTCAAAAACTTCACTATGATTTCATAAACCAGATGAAAAATTCAAAGCATTATTAGAATTATTCTCACCGATTTTCACTCTGATGTCTCTGATAATATTGATATACAACTGAAATCATTTCACTATTTGTGTAGGTCTTAAGTTAATGAAGGCAATACATTAACAATTATTGCTTCAATGTACAAACGTGAAAGAAAACTTAGAAAATGAGCAATGCTAATGTAGAAGAACAGTTATTAGATTTTGATGAAAAGACATGTTTCATAGACTAAGAAATGTATCTTCTGCAGCTGCATGTATTAACTCATCACCTTTGGCCATATTTTCTTTAAATAAATTTTGCTTTTGAGGTAGATGATGGCATTTCTTAATTGGTCTAGTGGGTTTTCATCTTGTCAGGATTATCAGCACAGCCTCTAGAGTGAATGATAACTTTCTCAAATATTTTGTTTCCATTTACAAATTCATGAGAAATATCTGAAGTAAATGAAAACCTGTACTTGAGTGTTTCATTAATTTTTATTATTTCTTTTAATTTAACTTTTAGAAGTTTTTGCTGACAAAAATGATTATTGCCGGGGCCAGCCCTATGTCATAGTGGTTAAGTTCGCATGCTCCAATTTGGTGGCTTGGGGTTCACAGGTTTGGATTCTGGGCTCGAACCCAGTACCACTTGTCAAGCCACACTGTGGCGGCATTCCGCATAAAATACAGGAAGATTGGCACAGATGTTAGCTCAGGGCCAACCTTCCTCACAATAAATAAATAAATAAATAAATATTTTTAAAAAATGATTATTTTCCCAAAAAAGAGCACAATTGAATAATAAATTATATAAAAGGATTTTGATTTACGTTATATAAGAAAAATCAAAACTGCTTGTAAACCTTTGCACTGTTTTCAATGTATTGTACATAATGATGCTCTATTTCATTTCTTGCACAAATTTCTCATGCACATAACCTTTAATTTTCCTATTTTCCCAATGACCCCACTGACTGGAGACTTGCCATCTCTTTTCTTCTCATGGCTATAATACAGGCCTTGACACAAATCCCTGACAGGTAAGCAGCATCAAACTTCTACAGCCTCCATCAACTACTGGGAATAGCCAGCTTTCCCTACTGGCTTGTGTTTGAGTACACATTATTTATCAGTGCGCACCCTGCAGTCTGCTCATACATATAGATGTTATATATGATGCTTCTGGGGAAGATCAATAAAAGAAACACAAGTTAGCTCCTTTGCGTCAGATTTAATGATGTATTACCATGAGCGTATTTTCATTGCGCATGCATCTCATCCACTAATAGATGACACCATATTAGAAACTAAAGTAAAAATGGGAGGTGTAGCCAAATCCTCCCAGCTTGTGTTAGTGCAAATATAAATAAAATCTTTCCTAAAAAATCAAATGTGAAGGACAAAGTATAAACCAGGACTCTTTCTGGCAAACTACGATGTATAATAAGCTATTCATGATACATAGTAAAATAGAATTGATTATTTGTGAAATGTTTAACATAATCCCCATATCTGTTCCAGGTAAATGTGAAAACACATGCTACTATCCATGCCAGTATATAATGTAAATATTAGGCATTTTAAATAAGAAATTGGTTTAAAATATCAATTTGGCAGGCACATGCATCTTACATATTATTTGTTGAAAATGTTGCTAAAGACCTAATAAAGAAATACGTTTATATCAACCAATGGATTGAAATCAACGTGAGACTTTTTTTTGAAATGTATTATAAAAGAATATTTTATGTATCAATCTGCATTATCACAGAAAATAGCTGCTAATCTAAAAACAGAATACTTTGAGGAGAGTTTAATAGGCAATGTAGATGCACAAGAATAAGCAAGGCATAGGAAAACCACAAAGAAAAGTGTAATACCCTGGGGGTTGGTAACAATGGATGTTGTTACCCTCCAGGCCAAAAGGGGGAAAGAGTGGGAGTAGATACAGGAAATCAAAAAAAGAGCACATGAGGAAGGCAGTCTGCCAGGAGCTGTTCCTTCTAGTCCAGGGGCACATCCAGGACTTGCAGAAAACGATAGCTAAATAAATACCCTGACCTCACTCTCTGCCTCCTACTGATCTGCTTCTGGGGCTGTCCACTGAGGGACATTCCCAGAGGACAGAGAGCAGCAATCCAGCCTGCCCGGGCATGTGGAGCAATGTGGACAAGGATAAAGAAGGGTTCTGGAGTGAAAAGCAGAGGATAACCAGCAAAATGTTGTTTTTTCCTTTTATATAATAAAAATATGTAATTGATTTTACTTTGATTTCTGTCTTTTTTGCCAGGAAAATCTAATCCAAATGACATTTCTCTCATTAATTTAATCTCAGGTATCATTTCTGAAAAGCATTCTCAAGTCACTTGAAGAATTAGGGAAGAATTATTGATTTTTTTAAAAAAATAATAATTAAAAATCAATATTTTAAATTTTTAACATTTTTCAGAGCTACTCCTATAAACATTTCCTTAATCATTATCCTTATATTTTTCATAGAGAGAAAAAATGATAAAGGGCAGTTCTTGAGAATCAGAAGCTGACCAGGCGCTCATAGCTAAGCCATGTGATTCTCCTGTTACACATAACAATCTCACAGAATACCGTAGGGGAGCTGAATTTGCCACCCCAAAATGTGCCTCTTTAGCTTGAGGATTATTTTTGGCTGATTATTCTTAAGATCAAAAGATTTAGGAAGAAACTTTGAATTTCCTTCTACCTACCTAAAAGAATTTAAAGTAGAAAGCCTGTTCCAGGCAGGAGCTATTGCCCTAGATAACTATAGTGTAATATGAACTAGGTGCGGTAGACTGGGAGGAACCGAGCAAGGCCCATTTGATCAATGTCCTCTCCACGTCCCATTGTCTCTGGAGGCATGGCAAACATTTATTTACTAAATACCTGAATTCCATCTCCATGTGAATTGCCTTCCTCCTCTTTGACATCCCAAACCACTACCCCCAACATCCTCCTTTGTCTTTAGCTGAAGACGGTATTTAAGGTGCTCGCTCTGGGTATTTCAGTGAATTGCTCAGTTTTCCTGGGTTTCTTTCATGTATACATGTTATTAAACTTTCTTTGATTTTTCTCCTGTTATTCTGTCTAGTGTCAATTTACTCCTACCAGAAGAACCTAGAGGAGAGAGGAAATTTCTTCCTCCCCTACAGTACCAACCACAGAGTCTAAGACCACAATAAAACGAGATCAGCAAAGCCACTCTATACATTTGTCTAAACAAAAACAAAACCAGGTCTCTGTGCAATCCACAAAGCAGCAACCACCCCACTCTGTCACCAGACAAGTGACAGCTCCTTCTGTTTTACCTAATCATAAAATTGTGACTGCTTTCTGATATCACCCAGTCTTGAATGAATCCCTGCATTCTTAGATCTTCCCCCAAATCAACCAACCTAATCTCAAATCCTGTAATAGTTTCTTTCTAAGACTGAAACTGAGACTGTTACTGAGATGCCTGGCAGTTCCCTATAGTAAGCATTTGCCTTTGCCGCAACGAATAATAAACCCGATTTGTGAAACTACAGCTGTGTTCCTTGTGGATTTTGTTTGAAGGGCACTGAGAACAGCTATCTTTGTAGAGAAACTTCTGTGTACCTTAATCATTACTGGCATTCCAGCACGACTTTCTTAAAATGATACAATAGATATTTTGAAAAAACAAGTCGTTACAACTTTAATATGATCTATTGTATCAGCAGGTGTCAAAGTTGGGAAATTACTAATGCAAATCAATTATAATCAGTAGCAGAGCTTTTAAAATGACAATTGCTCAAGTCTTTTTATAACTAAAATTGTATGTTACTTATTAAAATTCTTTGATGATATACATTGCTTGAATTTATGTTTTACTTCAGTGGAAAAAGGTGTTAATTGTAGAACAAGAAGATGACAAGCGATTAGATGACCCCCTAAAGGAATGTTATAAGCCCAATTTGCATATCAAAATAGAGTCCAGAGAAAAGAAATATTTGAGAAGATAATGAGAATTGTATTTCAAATGGGTAATCCAAAGTATTTCCAAAAATGGCTTTCAGAATTCATATATGAAAAACAGTTATGAATTGGGGAAAACATGTACATTAAATTTTTGTTAAGTTTGGTGTATTTCAGATCTAAGTTTCATGATTAATAAACTAGGAAACTGCATAGTACTTTTTGTAAAAATTAACTAATTTATTTTACTGAGGAATATTTTGTAAGATATATTTTGAAAAAATTAAAGTGCTTTTTCACAAACAAATATAATAGTATAGATAAAATAATAAGTTTTAAAGTTTGTACCTGAGATGTAGACCCATCAATTATTTAGTGTATGCAATTTAAGCAAGTTAACTAACCTCTTTAAACCTCAGTGGCTTTATGCCACAATCAGGATTTTATTTGTTAATTCATAGATAATCTTTATGTCATGGAGTGGTGATACTATGTTATCAGTGAAGAATCCTTTTTCTGCTGTCTACACTGGTGGGCCTGACCCTCTAGGTGATATCAGAGGTGGAGATAGCCGCCAAACCAGCGTATTTACAACCGTTTTACTTCCCAGATACATTGATGGAACATCAGAGTAATGAACTTCAGTTTTTCCTAAAACATGTTTCCCTCCAAAGAACTATGGTGAGGATTAGAACATGGCAGAAAACAGAGAGAGAGAGATTATTTATTACCTATAAATAGTAAATCAGAGTCATTAGGACAAGCAATAGAATTGCAATACTCAGAGAAGTTCAGGTCAATCCTTTTATACTTGATTCAGAGTCTGTCTTTCAACAGCTGCATTCTTTGTCTGGAGGTAAAACCACCTGACATCCCTTTCCCAGAAATTCTCTCATTACTAACTATACAAATGGTGGAGCCAATGGTGGGTTTAGCTTGTTTCTATGTTTTTCTCATTACTACGTCATAACAAATTGTAGGAGAATGGACCCCATTTCCAGAGCAACCACAGCAGTGGAGTCTGAGCAATACTCTCTTAACAAGATCTTCATTCCTGCTCACCCAAAATGCAGCTGCCACATTCTCAATTTCCCTCAGTTTTATGATAAAAAGAATACAATATATTGCCTTGTGTATATTACACTACTAATTTGCCGCCTTATTATTTGACTCTTCCTTAACGATGCCATGCTGAGTTGTCAAAGTTCTTCTGGAATTAGTAACACATTTCCTGTTTTTCCTCCCAGCTAACTTCGACGCTTTCTCCTTAATCTGTACCACAGATTTCTTGCTTAAACAATTCTTTATCATTTAACAATCAAAACACGTATTTTTGATACACAAAAGATAACTGCTTTTGAGTCCCTATTTTGTGTCAGTCACTTTTACACATTACCTCAGTGAAGATTTAGAAAAATATTATAGATTAAGCTTTATAATCTCCATTTCATAGACAAGAGAACAAAGATCAAAGAGATTTAATAATTTGCATACAATCATACAATATTTAAGGAGCTCATATGAGTTGGAAATTAAGTATACCTGTGGCTGAATTAAATGGATGCCCTTTTCACTATCCTGTGCTGTCTCATTGAGAACATCAAAAATTTTCTACATTACATTAGGGAACACTGAAATAAACACAATATAACATGATACATGACATAAATATAAATATATATGTATTTATGTGTGTCTATGTGATTGATTTAATATAGAAAATTTTATAATCCTATAGCCACACACATTTTAATCAGCAACCATGGAACGATGGAACAGAGAGCGACTCTGGACAGCGCTACTGAGTGCCTCCATAGGACCAAGAGCAGTGCATTTCACGTTATTTTTATTTTTGTGTTGTTAAAGAGTCAAACTTGTACTTTTTAACTTTGTCTCCCAGGATTTGTAACAAAAGGCACAAATGTGCAAAATAAAGTTTTTTACATGCAAGTGTTATTTTCATAAAATGATTAGTTTCCCTGAGAAGCCAAGAAAGTTGAGTGGAAACCATATGTTCATCCCTATTAGCATTCAGTATTAATCAGTAATTGTAATTATTGCTAAAGATATGAAAGAGTGTATGTGCATATGAGCTCATTTAATCTAAGTTTGGTGATATAATATTCCATAGAGTACAACAGGATAGGCAAAACAATAAAATGTTGATACTTTTCTACCCCTCCAAAAAAGACAAAATATAGTAATGCAAGTGAAGATTATTTTCTGTGTAAATAAAATTTTGGATTTCTCTGACAGTGAGGTAAGTGCTTATTAATTTTAATCCTCATAAAAACATTAAGAGGTAGGTGCTAGTGTCTTCAAATTTGTAAAATGGATTGAGAATTTAGTGAGGAACCTGAAGAACAGATTTCACGTATCTTATCTCTGATCCTGTAGCTCTAACTGTTCTGGGTGGGATGTGAACCAGGTTGTCTCCCTCAGTAACACTAACCATTGTACTACACAGTTCTGTATATTATTAAAGCCTGCAGATATTTACAGTTTTTGTAAAAACTGCCTTCTATTCCAAATAGTTACTATGTGCCTTTCCCCACAACATGCTGCGCCTTAGTTGTAATCTAAACAGTATCACTGAGGTCGGTTAATAGCATAACAGTTATGTCATACGTGTTTCTTGAGAAATGGATGAACAGATTTAGTTTCGTATAAATCAACTGTGAGTTAATAAAATATGATAGGATAGAGATAAGAAAGAAAATGAGAAATGCTACATGTAAATGCGACTGTGATTAGCGCCTTTCCTAGTCTCTAAGTTACACCCATCCAAAGTTGACTTCTCAGTGTTTTTGAGCACGTGGCCTTGATTAAGGCAGAAAATATCTCCTCTTCTTTTCAAGTGCAAATATAATTTTTTTTCCAATAACAAGAGAAGACTTTGTATTCTTGTAAAAGAGGAGATAATACATTACAAAGGAATTGAGAGTTCAATATGTACATATTCCCCTATGCAATTTTGCTGAGCCCACTTTATCCTATGAGCAGATGAACAACAAAATTATTCTTACAGTTCTCTAAGTTCAATAGCTTAATGTTAATTTTGAACTTAGGCACTACTAAGACAACATTAATTTAAAGTTTTTCAATTCCTCATCATTTCTTCTGATGGAGCAGGGTTTGATACTTTTTTCTCTTCTGAAGTCTTTTACAAAAATGAATATCCATTTTGAATTAGCATAATCTTTAAACTTCATAAGTTGATAAAGTACAAAGCTTGGTTTTATGCTGACTTCAGAAATGGTGATATCTATGAGAAAGTTTTCTCACTCAGCATTCTCTAGGGTTTCACAACCTTTGAGAATATGTGCTTCAGTAACTACCAACTACAAGTTCGTCATTTAGGAAAAGTCAATTAGCAATAAAGCTTGCATAAGAGAAGAATGTAAACTTTGAACTCTTCAATGCTATATCAAATCACAATATTGTGTGTTGGCTAATATTTTATGCCCTTTTATCTTTAATTAGCATGTATCGCTCCACATTTAAAAACCTAAATATTTAACTCTCAAGCATCCTCACTTCAAATCTAAAATCAGTATTTTATTGAAAATTGTAGTCTTTAAACATGATGTATTTGTAATTTTAACAAACATCTTAAAATATGCAAACTGCTATTTTTCTTATTGATGTTATCTTTTAAATACCTCTCTCATTTTTTATTTCTATTCCTTTTATCATATGAGCATGATGCCATTTTTAATAATTTCAAGTCTCATCTATTGCGAAGCATCCTGATCCCATACTATATTATGATATTAAATATGTTAGCCCAAATGATTTCATTTTTAATTCCCTCCATCACTTACGAAAAATGAAAATCGCAAGGTGTTGAAATTAGGAAAACCTATAACTAAATAATACACACTTGATGGTACTTGAATAGCTGGCAGTGTTTTATAGTTAAGAGACAGCAAAAAGTTAACTTTTTTACTGTCTTTCAATAGTCATTTAACTGAGACTACGTGTAGAGTTCTGGTCCTCAAGCAATTCACAATTTAATGGAGGAGACAGACAATAAGTGACAATTATAAAAGAATCCAGTTCAGGGAACAGTAAGCTTTGTCTAAGGGCCAGATAACAAATATTGTCAGCTTTACAGGCCATTCAGACTCTATGACCACGACTCAGCTTGGCTGCTAAGCACAAAAGCACCACAGACGACATGTAAATGAGTGAGCCTGGATGTGTTCCAATAAAACTTAGCTTATGGACACAAATTTAAATTTCATACAATTTTTATATGTCACAGAATATTATTCTTCCTTTGATTTTTTTTCAAGCGTTTAAAAATGTAAAAACAATTCTTAGCTCTCTGTACAAAATCAAGCAGTTGGCTGAATTTAGCAAAAAAATCTGTATTATTTTCCCATTGCCATTGTAGCAAATTACCACAAACATGGTGGCTTTAAACCACAGAAATTTATTCTCCCAGAGTTCTGGAAGCTAGAAGTTCAAGATAAATTTCAAGGTATTGGCAGAGCTATACTCCCTCGAGAGGCTTCAGGGGAGAATCTGTTCTTTGCTCCTTCCATCGTCTGGTAGGAGCTGGCATTTACTCCAGTCTCCCTACACTTTCCTGTGCACAGAGGTTTATCATGTGATCTTGCTGATGTTTCTGCCAGCAAGTTCTAGCTTGCACCAAGAGTCTCTTGTTGGTGGTCACTCTGCTTTGCTTTATACAAGAGAAAACATGGAAGTTTTCTTGCTGGACTTGATATATGAAATTATTTCTTTAGGGTAAAGAGGCAACTAAATATTCCAAACAATGGAGATAGCATGAGTATAGACACAGAGGTAAAATTAAAAAGTAAATAAATCAATAATAAAATTTAAAAATACCTTATGTGTTAGGGTCAGCCCAGTGGCGTGATGGTTAAGTTCATGCACTCTGCTTCAGCCGTCCCAGGTTCACAGATTTGGATCTGAGGCATGGACCTAGCACTGCCTGTTCATCAAGCTACACTGTGGTGGTGTCCCACATAAAATAGGGGAGGATTGGCACAGATGTTAGCTCAGTGACAATCTTCCTCACATACACACACAAAACAATAAAAAACACCCAGCATTGTGGCTATGGAAGAAGTTTAGTGCTTCTGGAGAAAAAAGTGAATGGAAGAGACTGGTGAGTTATGAAACTGGAAGAATAAAAATGTCAAACCATAATGATAAGCTAAGACTATCCAATTGTAGTGTTTTGGGTAGGTGGGAGGGTAGACAATGGGTTTGCACTTTGAATTTTACTACTATGACTTCAGTGAAGAAGACAGATTTGTAGATAATTCTGACCACATTTAATATCTCTTCAGGGGTCTGGGTGACAAAAGATGGAGCCTAGATTTAAATTAGGCTATTCTTGAAGTGCTTAAGAGGAAATGATGGATTTAGCACATACATTATTTAGGAAGCCAAGCATACATGGCTTGAGCAATTGGTAGAGGGTAGTAAGCATTTGGGACAGAGTAATATATATCTCCTGGCATATAACTTGGGTGAGAATATATGATGGTGCATAACATATAGTAGAGGATTTAGCTGACTGTCAGGAGTGCAGCTGAGCCAGGAGAGAGCGAGCTGAGTTGTTAGATGTAGCCCATCAAAGTCATAAGTAAAAATAAAAAAGTTAAACCTTATCACTCACTACAAAGGCATAAGCAAGAGCCTCAAACCAGAGAAAGCACTGACCCGCCCTGTTCCAGTTTCCCCCATGGAGCAGCGCACCAGTGGAGGGTCAGACAGATCCGCAGAGACATGTGGGTCGTCTCACTTTGGGGGAGCTTGAATAAAAGGCTCTGGCAGTTATATTGATTGTAGGGTGAAGCGG
This sequence comes from Equus przewalskii, assembly GCF_037783145.1. NCBI lineage: Eukaryota > Metazoa > Chordata > Mammalia > Perissodactyla > Equidae > Equus > Equus przewalskii. The sequence continues at coordinate 60,053,449 of NC_091846.1, forward strand.
AAGGGGAGAGCTAGGAGTGGAAAAATATTGGGAACTGAGTCAGAGAGGGGAAACGCGTCTTCAAGGTTTCCCCTCCCCCTTTGATAAGCAGGCTTCAGTAGACGTGCCTGAAGAAGACCTCCACTCAAAGCATCAGGTAAAGAGGCCTAGCAATGAAGGTACCTGGGCCGGGAAGACGAATCTGCAAAAAGTATGACCAGACAGGGCATCTGAGTCCCTGACCGTAGCTCCTTTCTGAGAGTGCCACGTGCTGGCTGTGCACCCAGCTTGGTGTGGAGCGGGCAGCTTCCTCTGGGAGGCCAGCCTGGGCAGGCCTTTGTAAACGCCTGTGGTCAGACCCGAAAAATCACATGTGAGTTTTTTAAACAGAAACCTGACTCCTTAGTGACCTATACTGTTTAGAAAAAATAATAATTTCAGTTTTATAAATGTTGGTTTTGAGGAGCCTGTGAGACAAGAACTTGTAAATATCTAACATAAAGGTGATTAGAACTTTATAGAGTAGAGGTAGAGATTTCAGAATTGTCAACATTTGTCATTAACTGAAACAAGAAAAGAAGAGAGCAATCACTCAAAAGAATGGATAAAGATGAGAATAGCAAAGGCAAAATCTTAGAGAAGAGAAATATTCAGAAGCTATTCGGAAGGAGATCATTGAGAAGATAAAGATGACATAAAGAAGTTTGAGTTTAGACACAGAAGCTGCTTGTTACCATAGCACATAAACAGGTAATGTTGAAGGAAAAAGCTATACACAAACACATATAAAGAGAAAGAAGGGGCAGGTTCAGCCATAAGTAAGTAAAGTCAAAACAATGAGGAATATAATGTCATCAAACATTACAAACTCATCTATGAATATGCACAGGTTGAAAAAGATTGTAAAGTTCTAGCCAAGATAATAAATAGGACAATAAAAAAGAGATTTACAAAACTCTGCATGGGAAAGCCAGAATTCCATGTGCTGCCTTGACATCTGAGCCTCACAGGGCTCCGAAGGCTTGCCACAGATAGGCCTCTCCTCTGACATCTCCTCTCCACAGATAGGCCCCCACTCAGCTGGAAAGGCTGTCCACCCAGCTAGTTCTCCTATTAGCAGGACCACCTGCATCCTATCTGGTCCTCAACCTTCCTGCCAGTCCACAAAATTATTTCAACAAGTCAATTACATTCTCCTGTGGGAACCAACGGCACCCCACCCTCCTGTTAATACAAAGCTTGCCTCCACAGCCCCTTCTGTTTCACCCTGCTCTGGGCTGTAACCCCTTGTAGCCCTGCATTACATGTGGTGTCCTCTCTTGTGTTGTGAGTATATGTGACTAATAAACTTCTACTAACCTCATCTTTCCAGTGTTACATGTCCTGTGTTTGGCCATCTTGTACTATTTAGGATGGGAGAATCTTCCTTCCCCAACAGGGTGAATAGAATAGGAGATGATCAGAACAATTATATTCTGAAAGTTCATCTAAATGATAAGAGAATATTAGAAGGGGATTGAATTTGAATCATCTTGGAAATGATTGAGTGGAAGTGATCTGTGGTCCAAAGATTTTGACAAAATTTTAGGAAAAAGGAAAGATGATATAAATACACAGGTGGACAGAACAGAATTGGGCATAGTCACATCCCAGGAAACACAAAGGAGAAGTTATAGGAGTGATTCTTCCTGAGAAATTCTTCGGAGATATCCAAAGCAGGTTACGTACTTACAAATTTCACTGTGAAACGGTTGCACCATTCACCATTGTCTCCCTCTCCCTGGCATGTGTGCATGTACACACAGACACACACCCACACCCACACACACACACTCACTTGGGATGTGCATCACTGTCTTTAGAATAAAGTGAGAAAAATATCTCAAAATTACTTACTGATATTTCTAGGAGAGTTGTTTTTTTCTATGGTGGGCATAGAAACCAGAGTACACCTCACTTATTCGGCAATGGGATGGGGGTAGGTGTGTCTAACCTACCTGCTTAGTCATCCTAAAACATGGTGAGCCCATTCACAAATCACCCAAGTATACTGTCCTCAAGTCAGCTCATAAATTCAGGGAAAAATATATCGTAAAGTTCTCAAGACTATTGAAGAAAGCTAACAGCATAAAAGAGAAGAAGTAGGTGAAAAGGAAAACAAAACACAACAAACAAAACAATAGAAATTATCCATGACAACCCAGAAAAAATAAGTTCAAAAATTACATAGTCTAGTTTTATTTTTCTTTTATTTTTCATTGTTAATGAAATCATTATTTTCTCTGAAAATTTTCGGGGTTTTCTCTCCATGATCATTACACTGAGATGTCAGGGGAAAGTTGCTAGGCACTATTTACAAGGCAGGTTCCTCCTTGCGCTTGGGTGTTGCTTTTCTTTTCGCTGGTTTTCATCCAGCTGAGGGCAATAGGCTCCCTCACTTCCCTTAGGTCCTCATGTAAATTTACCTTCTTCGTGAAGAGTTCCCTGGCCACTCTATCTAAAATTTCGACCTGTTTCCTGGACATTTTATATCCCTTTCCTGGTGTAATTTGTTCTCTTTAGAACATAACGCTGTTTATTATACTATATTTACCTTGCTTATTGTCTTTCTCTCCCACCAAAATATCAGCTCTTTAAGTATAGAGATATTTATCACTTTTAACATTATATTCCCAGCTCCTCGAGGAGTATCTGGCACAAAGTAATTGTTCAATTAATAATTTCCAAAGGAGTAAATCACTTACTTGGGCAAAAATGTAAAACAATTTATTACTTTATTTATTGTCTCCAACTCATTTTTTCTAAGCAAATGCTTTTTGATAGTTGGGGGATGTGGTAGTGGAAAAAAAGGAACTTGATTTAATAGAATAGGTGTAGAAGAAATGAGATGTGGGGACGGTGATAAAGTTTCTAGAAGGATACAAAAATAATAAAAAGAGTTGGATTTCAAATTTTAAAACCTGAGATGTAATAATATGAGGTAGTAATAAGACCCACATATGATCTACCACGTGGTGATAAATCTTGAGAGCAATGGGGCTGAGGGAGCTTCAGCAGAATTATTGTTGTTCTGACGGTCAAGATGACAATATTAAGTATAACATGTATTAGAAAGGTCTATGTATTAGGCAGAGTCCTCCAGAGAGACAGAACCAAGAGGCTATAAATAGATGCATAGAAAGAGATTTATTATGAGAATGGCTCATGAAAGTATGGCAGCCGAGAAGTCCTATGATTTGCTGTCTGCTGTCTGCAAGCTGGAGGCTCAAGAAAGCCAGTGAAGTAGTTTCAGTGAGTGAAGCCCTCACTGGATTGGATGGTGCCCACCTGCATTAACGAGGGCAGTCTTCTTTACCAGCTTTCTGATTCAAATGCTAAGCATTTCCTGAGACACCCTCACAGACACACCCAGAAATAACATTTAACCAGCTATCCGAGCATCCCTTAGCCCAGCCAAGGTGACACATAAAATTAACCATCACAGTCTGCAATCGTATACTGAGAAACTGCACAGTTTTGAGTTTAGGGTATAACAGTGGTTAAAAAGAAAGATTGACAAACGCAAGGCAAGACTCCCCTTCTAAATGACTTGGTGTTACTAGTTTTTTGAGATCAAATCTTCAGTACTTGGATTCTAGATAGAAATCCAATTACTATACACTGGGAAAAAAACTGGAGCTTTGAACTAAGAAACAAAGGAAGAGATCAATTGTTAACTTGGATCACAGTTTGAAGTTTGGAGTTTGAAGCTGGGCACATCACAGTCATGTCCTCTATGTCTCCTACCTGAGGGATGGTACAGGTGCAAAGATTTGCCTAGTTGTAAGAGACAGTGCATCCAAAAAGAGTTTATTTTCAAATAAATTTGTGAAACACTCCCTACCTGATCGACTCTCGGAACATCATAACACAATAGAGCAAATTAAAAGCTGTTTGAAGTTTGACACTAAAGCAGCCCGCTTTGTTGAACTTACTTTTCTCTGACTATATTTAATTAAAGAACCTATTATTGACAATATGTCTATTAATTTCCTGTGAAACTGGTGAGAAATGCTTTGCTAAAGCAGACGGTGAGGATTGGGCTGTAAGCAGAGATAAATTGCCTCAAGTTGCTGAGAAAATTAAACTATTTGATCAGAAAACTAAGCAAGTCAACAATTTAATGTTTTGGCATTGATCCATTGAAATTCACTTTCCAAATTTTATTCTTTTTTATTTTTTTGACCTTTCCACCACTTTACATATTTCTCCCACCCCTCGCCCCCAGCTTCTGGCAACCAGAAATTTGTTCTCTGTGTCCATGAGTTGTTTTTATCATTGTTTTAGATTCCATACATAAGGGATATCATACTGTATTAGTCTTTCTCTGCCTAAGTTATTTCACTTGGCATTATGCACTTTAGGTCCAGCCCTGTTGTTACAAATGGCAAAATTTCATTCTTTTTTATGGCTGAATAATATTCCATCGTGTATTTATACCATTTTTTATAGTAACTAACATTTATTGAGTATCTACGTTTGCTAGACACTTTACTAACTACCTGATATGTCTTAACATATTTATTTATTTTTTCTTTCTTTTTTTAATTTTTATTTTTTTCGGATGTACATCATATTTCGAATTCTGGATACATTACATCATGTTCACCACCTGAACACTAATTATAGTGCATCCCCTCACATGTGACCCTAATCACCCTTTTTGCCCTCCACCCTTCCCTCTTCCCCAATGGTAACCACCAGTCCAATCTCCAATGCTATGTGGTTTTTTTTTTTTTGTCGTTTTTATCTTCTACTTATGAGTGAGATCATATGGTATTTGACTTTCTCCCTCTGACTTATTTCACTCAGCATAATACCCTCAAGATCCATCCGTGTTGTCGCAAATGGCCAGATTACGTCATTTCTTATGGCTGAGTAGTAGTCCATCGTGTATACATACCACATCTTCTTTAACCGTTCATCCCTTGATGGGCACCTAGGTTGCTTCCAGGTCTTGGCTATTGTGTATAATGCCGCAATGAACATAGGGGTGCACGTATCTTTATGCCTTTGTGTTTTCAAGTTCTTTGGATAAATACCCAGCAGTGGAATAGCTGGATCATATGGGAGATCTATCCTTAATTTTCTGAGGATACTCCAAACTGCTTTCCATAGTGGCTGCACCAGTTTGCACTGCCACCAGCAGTGAACAAGTGTTCCCTTCTCTCCACATCCTCTCCAACATTTGTTGTTTCCTGTCTTGTTAATTACAGCCATTCTGACCGGAGTGAGGTGATACCTCATCGTAGTTTTGGTTTGCATTTCCCTGATAGCTAATGATGTTGAGCATCTTTTCATATGCCTGTTGGCCATCTGTATATCTTCTTTGGAGAAATCTCTGTTCAGATCTTTTGCCCATTTTCTAATTGGATTGTTGGTTTTTTTGTTGTTGAACTGTATGAGTTCTTTGTATATTTTGGATATTAACCCCTTATCTGATATGTGGTTTGCAAATATCTTCTCCCAATTGTTAGGTTGTCTTTTCGTTTTGTCGATGGTTTCCTTTGCTGTGCAGAAGATTTTTAGTTTGATGTAGTCCCATTTGTTCATTTTTTCTTTTGTTTCCCTTGCCTGGTCAGACATGGTACTTGAAAATATGCTGTTCAGACCAATGTCATAAAGCATACTGCCTATGTTTTCTTCCAGAAGTCTCATGGTTTCGGGTCTTACATTCAAGTCTTTAATCCATTTTGAGTTGATTTTTGTGCATGGTGAAAGGGAATGGTCTACTTTCATTCTTTTGCATGTGGCTGTCCAGTTTTCCCAACACCATTTATTGAAGAGACTCTCCTTTCTTCATTGTATGCTCTTGGCTCCCTTGTCGAATATTAGCTGTCCATAAACGTGTGGGTTTACTTCTGGGCTCTCAATTTTGTTCCATTGATATGTGTGTTTTTTTTGCCAGTACCATGCTGTTTTGGTTACTATGGCTTTTAGAATATTTTGAAATCAGGGAGTATGATACCTCCAGCTTTGTTCTTTTTTCTCAGGAATCCTTTGGCTATTTGGGGTCTTTTGTTGTTCCCTATAAATTTTAGGATTCTTTGTTCTATTTCTGTAAAAAATGTTGTTGGAACTTTGATAGGGATTGCGTTGACTCCATAGATTGCTTTAGGAAGTATGGACATTTTAACAATTTAAATTCTTCCAATCCAAGAGCATGGAGTATTTTTCCATTTCTTCGTGTCTTCTTCGATTTCTTTCAACAATGTTTTATAGTTTTCGATGTAAAGATCTTTCACCTCTTTGGTTAAGTTCATTCCTAGGTATTTCATTCTTTTTGTTGCAATTGTAAATAGGATTGTATTCTTAATTTCTCTTTCTGCTACTTCGTTGTTAGTGTATAGAAACGCAACCGATTTTTGTACATTGATTTTGTATGCCGCAACTTGACTGTATTCCTTTATTATTTCTAAAAGTTTTTTAGTGGACTCTTTAGGGTGTTCTAGATATAAAATCATGTCATCTGCAAAGAGTGACAGTTTCACGACTTCTTTTCCAATGTGGATCCCTTTTATTTCTTTTTCTTGCCTGATTGCTCTGGCTAGGACTTCCAATACTATGTTAAATAAGAGTAGTGACAGTGGTGATCCTTGTCTGGTTCCTGTTCTTAGAGGGATAGCTTTCAATTTTTCTCCATTGAGAATGATATTTGCTGTGGGTTTGTCATATATGGGCTTTATTATGTTGAGGTATTTTCCTTCTATACCCATTTTATTAAGAGTTTTTTTGGTCATAAATGGTTGCTAGATCTTGTCAAATCCTTTCTCTGCATCTATTGAGATGATCATGTGATTTTTATTCTTCATTTTGTTAATGTGGTGTATCACGTTGATACATTTGCAGATGTTGAACCACCCCTGCATCCCCAGAATGAAACCCACTTGATCATGATGTATGATCTTTTTAATATATTGTTGTATTCGCTTTGCTAGTATTTTGTTGAGGATTTTTGCATCGATGTTCATCAGTGATATTGGCCTGTAGTTTTCTTTTTATGTGTTGTCGTTGTCTGGTTTTGGTATCAGGATAATGTTTGCTTTGCAGAAGGAGTTAGGAAGCCTCCCCTCCTCTTCAATTTTTTGGAAGGGTTTGAGAAGGATAGGTATTAAGTCTTCTTTGAATGTTTGGTAGAATTCACCAGGGAAGCCATCTTGTCCTGGACTTTAATTTTTTGGGAGGTTTTGGATTGCTGTTTCGATCTCCTTACTGGTGATTGGTCTACTCAAATTTTCTACATCTTCTTGGTCCAGTTTTGGAAGGTTGTATGTTTCTAAGAATTTATCCATTTCTTCTAGATTATCTAATTTCTTGGTGTATAGCTTTTCATAGTATTCTGTTATTATCTTTTGTATTTCTGAAGTGTCTGTTGTAATCTCTCCTCTTTTATTTCTGATTTTATTTATTTGAGCCTTCTCTCTTTTTTTCTTGGTGAGTCTAGCTAAGGGTTTGTCAATTTTGTTTATCTTTTCGAAGAACCAGCTCTTGGTTTCATTAATATTTTCTATTGTTTTTTTAGTCTCTATTTTGTTTATTTCTGCTCTGATTTTTATTATTTCCTTCCTTTTGCTGATTTTGGGCTTTGTTTTTGTTCTTTTTCCAGTACCTTTAGGTGCACTTTTAGATTGTCTATTTGGGATTTTTCTTCTTTCTTGAGGTAGGCCTGAATTGCTATAAACTTCCCTTGTAGAACCGCTTTTGCTGTATCCCACAGATTTTGGCATGTTGTGTTTTCATTTTCATTTGTCTCCAGGAATTTTTTGATTTCTTCTTTGATTTCTTCATTGACCCAATCATTGCTCAGTAGCATTTTGTTCAATCTCCACATTTTTGTGGCTTTTCTGGTTTTCTTTCTGTAGTTGATTTCCAGTTTCATACCTTTGTGGTCAGAAAAAAATGCATGGCATTATTTCGATCTTCTTAAATTTATTGAGACTTGTTTTGTGGCCTAATATGTGATCAATCCTGGAGAATGTTCCATGGGCATTTGAAAAGAATGTGCATTCTGTGGTTTTTGGATGGAATGTTCTGTGTATGTCTACTAAGTCCATCTGGTCTAATGTGTCCTTTAAGGAGAGTGTTTCCTTATTGATCTTCTGTTTGGATGATCTATCCATTGGTGTAAGTGGAGTATTAAAGTCCCCTACTATTATTGTGTTACTGTCTATTTCTCCTCTTATGTCTGTTAATAATTGCTTTATATAGTTAGGTGCTCCTATGTTGGGTGTGTAGATATGTACAAGTGTTATATTTTCTTGTTGGATTGTTCCCTTTATCATTATGTAGTGCCCGTCTTTGTCTCTTATTACAGTTTTTGATTTAAAGTCTATTTTGTCTGATATAAGTATTGCTACCCCTGCTTTCTTTTCTTTGCCTTTTACATGGAATATCTTTTTCCATCCTTTCACTTTCAGTTTGTGAGTGTCTGTAGGTCTGATGTGTGTCTCTTGTATGCAGCATATACATGGATCTTGTTTTTTTATCCAGTTGGTCACCCTATGGCATTTGATTGGAGCATTTAGTCCATTGACATTTAAAGTGGCTATTGATAAATATGTATTTATTGCCATTTTGTCACTTTTTCTTTTTTTTGGGTGTTTTAGTAGTTCTTCTCAGTTCCTTTCTTTTTCTCTTGCTCTCTTCCCTTGTGGTTTGACGGCTATCAAGTAATATGATATTTATATTATAAATATGATATAATATTTAGTAATATGTTTGATTTCTTTTGTCTTACTTTTTTTCTGCTTGTTATAGGTTTCTGGTTTGTGGTTACCATGAGGATCCTATTTAATATACTATGCATATAGCAGTCTATATTGAGTAGATAGACTCTTTAGCTTGACCTCTTTCTAAAAGCTCTACTTTTTCACTCCCCTCCTCCCACATTATATGTTTTTCACATCATATATAGTCTTTTGTTTAGTGTGTGTCTATCCATTACCCTCTTATCATTGAAATAGGTAATTTTAGTACATTTGTCTTTTAACCTTCATATTACCTTCACAGGTAGTTGATCTGCTGCCTTTACTATACTTTTACCTTACAAGTGATTTTATTGCCTGTTTTTTCTTGTTGTTGTTGTTCTGGGTTTTTCTGATAATTTTTTTCTTTTATCTCTATTTGTGGTCATTGCTTTCCCACTTAAATGAGTCCCTTCAGCATTTCTTGTAGAACTGGTTTCTTGGTGATATACTCGTTTAATTTTTGCTTGTCTGGGAAGCTCTTTATCTCTCCTTCCATTCTGAATCACAGCCTTGATGGATAGAGTATTCTTGGTTGTAGGTTTTTTCCTTTTAGCACTTTAAATATGTCATGCCATTCTCTTCTTGCCTGTAGGGTCTTGACTGAGAAGTCCGCTGACAGCCTGATGGGCTTCCCTTTATATGTCACTTGTGGCCTTTCTCTTACTGCTTTTAGGATTCTCTCTTTGTCTTTAATTTTAGACATTTTGATTATAATATGTCTTGGTGTGGGCCTCTTTGGGCTTCTCTTGTTTGGAGCTCTCTGTGCTTCCTGAACTTGGATGTCTGTTTCCTTCCTCAGGTGAGGAAAATTTTCCTCTATTATTTCAACAAATAAATTTTCTGCCCCTTTGTCTCTCTCTTCTCCTTCTGGGACCCCTATAATCCAAATGTTAGCACGCTTGATATTGTCCCAGAGTTCCCTTACACTGTTCTCATTCTGTCTAATTCTTTTTTCTCTTTTCTGTTCTGCTTGGGTGATTTCCTCTAATCTTTCGTCTAGCTTGCTGATCCGTTCTTCTGCTTCCTCTACTCTGCTATTGAGTCCCTCTAGTGAATTTCTCATTTCAAGTATTGTATTCTTCATTTCTGATTTTTTTTTTTATATCTTCCAGTTCTTTGCTAATGTGCTCACTGTGTTCATCCATTCTTCTCCACGTATCTGTGAGCATGCTCATTATATTTTGTTTGAATTCATTGTCGAGGAGCTCGCTAGTTTCTGTTTCACTTAGTTCTTTTTCTGGGGTTTTGTACTGTTCCCTTGCTTGGAAAGTATTCCTTTGCCTCTTCATTATGTCTCTTTCTCTGTGCTATTTCTTTGTACTAGGTCAGTCGGCTATGTCTCCTGATCTTGGAGAAGTGGCCTTATGTATGAGATGCCTTATGAGGCCCAGCAGTGTGCTTCCCTCCCGTCACCAGACCATAAGAACCAGGAGTGGCCCCTTTGTGGGTTACTTGTGTTCTTCTGCTGTGACAGAGTTGCTCCTACTGCAGGTACCCAGGGAGTATGATCTTTCCTTCCCTGGTCAGCTGTTTGTAAATCCGATTTGGAGGGGCCTCAGCACTTTTGGCTACAAATCACCAGAGAGAAGGCTGACTGTCCTTTGGTGAAACAAGACTCACCTGGTAGGCTCTGGGGGCATCTTGGTGAGAGGAGGGTCCTCTCCAGAGACTGAGACATTGGTGGGGGCCATTGTTCTGAGCTGTTCCAGGCGTGGCACACTCTTATTGCAATTGTCCTCTTAATTGGGTTGGTATCCAATGTAGTTGGTTGCTAGGCTCAGGGGCAGACAGTTGTGATAGGCCTGAGGCCAACAAGG